>NC_056734.1:377963640-378221140 GCF_019279795.1 Protopterus annectens | reverse complement strand
ATATATATATATATATATATATATATACATACATCTGTAGATAAAATTGGGAACATAACAAAAATATATATGTCCACATGCAATATTAATGAGTTTGAGAGGCCCAAACATACATCTGGCCTGCAATACACTACCAACTGTTGCAGATCCCATAACCAGGACCTTACATGACAAGGGCACTACATGTTAACAGTACTCCATCCCACCTGTATGATGTCAGGCTGGCATCAGTAACATATCATGCAGTACAGTCAGGTGAAGTGTCATGCTTGGGGGAACCCCCTGGGCATGCTCACTAAGTAGTTGGGATCCCCTCATAAGATCCAACAGGCCTACACCTGACAATGGATTCATCACTGTTGCCAAGGACACCCACAAAGCAGTGTATAGCTAAATCAGGGATCTCACTGGCAATACTCACATCTGCTCTGAGTTACAGCACAATGGCAGTATTAGATAGAAGCAACAGATAATACCAACATCCAGGCAGATGGGTTCATTGCACACATGAACCCCCTCTCACCCCCTAAATGGCCCATCTGTACACCAGACTGATGCAAGGTTACTGTAATTACGGATGCACAGGTAACAACCACACTCTCCAAAGCCAGTAGCACAGCATCCATGGGACCAGAAACCAACAAAGGCTGTGTTCTACACATACTACAGAACAAACCAGCACCCTACCTAAGTACTGTGTTCAATCATAGACTCAACTCAGGGTTTCTGCCTATTGAATGGCACACAGCAACAGTCATCCCACTCCACAAAGGGTGTTCCACCATGTCAGCTGGGAAATACCACCCAGTAGCCTGATGAGCCTGATCTGCAGGGACATGGAACATATCAGCACTGAACCTATGGCCATTGTCACTGGTAATCTTAAAACCCTGGACCCCACCAATGTTGGGTTTATCAAAGGCAGAGAATGCCACCTAAACCTGGTATACCTCCTAGAAGCAGTCATGACAGTTGTACAGGAGGGTGAGGGGGTTCACAGAGCCTATGTAGATCATAGCAGGCTTGTCTACACCATCCCACAGGTAGGAATGTGTGTAGATGTTAAGGGATCTACCTCCATTCACAGAATATGTTTCCCCCAGGACTGCTTGGCAAATGCCAACATTCCTCAGGTGCCTTCCCGTGGACATACAGTCCTTCACAGGTCATAGAAGTATTAATGCCCTCCTCCACAATGTAGAGGTGTGCAGTAATACTGGGGTTGCTATAACTCACTGGGTGTGGCTGTTGTGGACACATCCACCATCATTGCAGTTACTGTTGCGTCTATCCCCCCACATAGCTGTCTGCAATACTGTACAGTGTATGTTATCAGGTTGAGTAGTTGTCGTTTACACCATCTGCAGTAGTAGAGCACCTCATACCCTCCTAAGGGTAGGGCTATGCCACCAGCAGTGACGCACCCATGTTACTGAGGTGAGGATTGCAGTAGAGTGGGGAAATGGACATACACCCTGCTGTTAGTATTTTCAATGTCATTCAAATAGCAGACCGCATATATACCAATGTGTGGTTGTGCCTATTCTGTCTTGGTGAGATTACAAAGCCAACAGATGTGTTACCTGCACAGGGACATACCTCCATGTGTACAGTCTTGTATCTGTACTGCATCCAAACCAAAGACTCTGTGTGTTTTACCCAGCCATGTCATGTGTACCACCCACTACACTTACCAATGTCCACTGTAGAAGGCCTGCTGACACCACTACACCCATCAGCCATGTGGCACATAGACAACCACAACACAATCAGAATAGATAATGGTGAAAACAATACAACATTGTTAATAACAGCTATAATGCATATGGCTGAACAGCTACACATTCAAGGATGTTAGCATTTCACTTTACTGCTGGCAACATGCTACACAGCATTCCATTGTTACACTGTTGTACAGTCACCCTGTGCATCAGAACCATGCTAGCCTATCCTTGCATCGATGTTATGGATGACAGGAAGTGGCACAGGTATCATCATATGCACAGGGTGTGTTGTTGGTTTGCCAGAGGCTTAAGCTGAGCCATACAAGTGACAACGTGTGTTTGTGTGTGTGAGGGGACTGAGTACTGTTATGGGCCAATTGTGATGTTGTGTGTGCATGTATGTGGTTGCCCAATGTTTGTTGTTGATGTGTGTGTGTCTGCATGCACACAGATCCACCATGTGGCTGCCCTATTATGGGGATTTGTGATACAGCTGCAGACTGTAATTGGCAGGGTTTGCAGTTCACCGTCTCTGGCCACGGGCACAGGAACTGTGCCTGGCAGGGGTGCCACAATCACTATCAGGTACAAAGCCAGATAAGGTACTGTCCCTGAGGTTGACAAATGTCCACTGGATCCAGGTCCCTCCTGGGACTGGCCAGAGCCACGTGCATGTGGCCTGCTATGACAGTCTGAGGACAGCACCCCCTCGCAGTGGTGGGGCTGATACTGCCACTATGGGAGCGGCTGTGACTGGTGGGATGTCCACGGCGACCACCAGCTACTGATGTTGCTGGCATACATCCACATGGCTGTCGCAACCCTCCTGCCCTGTCCTGATGCATGGACATGACATTGTTGATGAGATCCAGTGTCTCACCCCACCATCTATCCATGACCTCAATGAAATTATGAATGGCATCTGCTAGGTCATAGATGCTGTCATTTACAGAGGTGTGATAAGCCCTCTGTCCCCTTAGACCCTGTTTGGTGTACTGTTCCATTTGTTCCTGTGCCTCCATGACAGCCTGGAACATGCATGTGGTAGATACACATGTGGCATGTCTGCCAGGGGCATGATGACCAGCAATGCTCTGATGAGCACCCCTGAACATCTGCTTATGTGGTACCCCACCGGACATCTGGCTGTGGCTGTTGTGTCCTGACACACATGACATGGATACCACACTGTCCTGGCCAATGCCAACCGTAGACTGTCCCTCATCTAAGGCCAACGGTGATGAGGTATGTAGAGGCAGTGTGACTGTGTGCGTGGATGGGGTGGATACTTGTGGGATGTCAATTTGTGGCCCAGTGTCAGCCCCTGACAACCCCATCTGTGCCACAACACACCTATCCTCATGGTCACTGTCTGAATTAGTGACATCAGATTCCCTGCAGGATTGACCCAGCCCCACCTCGCCACCTGTAAGGGGAAAACAGGAAATGGACTGTAAGACCTGTACATCACCGCTTAGCAGTACACACACACACACACACACACACACACACACACACACACACACACACATACACACACACACATGCGCACACATGCACAGACATGCACACACCCTGGAATTGCAACACAATAATGGACTTTACCTGTGTATAGACAAAGTCCCTACTTAATTGCCTGTACTCCCCCATCCAGCATCAGACTTGAATAATTACAATAACTGCTGCCAAACACTCAGGTATAATTCATCTAATAGCTCAGACATGTGATCACAACACATGACCTGTTACTCCATTACCTCTTTCCCTTGTTTGGGGCCTGTTTTGTTCATGACACCCTATTGTCATCCGGGTAACACCCTGGTGTGGCCCACATGTGTTGAGAATGGCTGCCATTTGTTATTAGCTACTGCAGTCAGTCAATGATGTCACATACAGGGGTGGCATACGTAAGTGTTGTTCAATAGCTGCATGATCTGTTGCACTAACTACTGTCTATGTGGAGTACATTACAATATGGAAACACTCTGGTGTAGTCTAATGATTCCCCACTGCACCTTTACAGCTGCATAGCTGCATACATGGGTTTACCATCACATTTCTGCTGTTTGCAGTTAAACCAGTATCTCTGATGTGTAGTATTACCTCCCTATGCATTTTTCCAGCTGTGGACACTCATATACTATTGGCTGTCCTCCAATCGCAGTTCAAACATGTATTCCTGGTGTATAATATGTCTGTCCATGATCATCTACTGCACGACTCCTAAGGGAAGCTGGCAGGTGTGAATGACACCACACACACACACACACACACACACACACACACACACACACACACACACACACACACACACACACACACACACACACACACAAACACGTGCAGACATGGACACACCCACATACACACACATACTTACACACGCACACAGTCGACATATATGGCAACCCATACGCTCCATCAGAAAGCACCTACGAACAACTCCAGCACCCCCCTAACACACACAATAGCAGGTGATGGTGCACTACATTATCACATGCAGACCTGCAATTATACACATGTCAGCATGCACGACATGTGGTGCTCAACTACATGCAGTGCAACTGTAGTCAAGCCCTGTTACCAACATTCTACATGGCTGTAATGCATGGCTTCTGTTAGTAGGTGATGGCCCTCCCCCTGGAACACACTGTACCCATGTCCACATTTTTTCAGCACCTTGGCATGCACTGTGCACCATACCTCACAGGTGTACACACCATTGCAAGATGTGTATCTGTGTGTCAGTTATGTTTCCTCTGCTGCTCACAGCTTCTGTGTGTTTGTGGATTATATGTGGACACATGTGGTTTGTGAATGCTTGAAGTGTATTCACAGATCATCATCAGTGGTACATGTATGAGTGATAGAATACCATTATACTGACAACAGACACACTTTACTGTACCTATGGTGAGTGTACAGACCATTATTGACATGGCACTCTCTTCCCTGACATGCCATGGTGCAACACTACTGCATATGTCAACAATACACATTCTTGATATGTAACATATGACCTAGGCAGTCAATTGCATTAAGAGCCATATCTGTCAGTTGTGCAGATGCTGATTGGGATGTGTACCATTTGTGGGTGCATATGTGTGCACACACATATCATGATGGTGTGTAGCAACAACTGCTATGTGTACTGCTGCGGTCACAATACCTGGCAGAGGTACAGTAGCATGGGTCATCATCATGAGCCAGTAGTTGGTCAGTCAGGCCTGCAAATGTTCACCAAACCTGCATGTTTACATGCTAAACATGTGCACAGCCCTTGGAGGTTGCACAGTACCATCACTAGTACCGTGGAGTCAGTGTTATGTCTGCCATACTTCATGACCTTGACTGTGTGCAGATACAGCCATTCTTAGTGGGTATGTCTATACTCTCCAGTGCCCTGTTCTGTTTCAGGATAACACACCCTCACCATCTCCTGCCACATTGCAAATTCTCAACATCTGTGGCCAACACATGTGTGACATATAGCAGTATCCCAAACTAGGAACACCATGTGTACTGGCATATTCCCTGCCAATGCATGGCAAACATGCAGGTGTACAGTGGCACCAGTAAGGTACAGATGGGGATGTCATCCCTGGGTTGGGGTGAGCTGTGGATTGTGTAGCACATGTATCATAGCTGCAACTTTCTGTACTTCCCCAACATGGTGTTGGTACTTCAGAACATGTTGCAACACATGGCTTTGACAATGACTTGCCATTATGCAGATCATATCTGTAGTGAGCCCTGGCTGATGTTGCCCGTGATATACATAGGTTCATAGGTGAGTACTAGTCTATTGGTCCTGGAGCCTACATAAGCTTAGCCACAGGGGTTCCCAGGCATGCACCACCCAATAATGTTATTGCCCTGCACCCTTGCCAGGCTGTGACACAGACATACTACCCAGAGTGAATTCCCAATTTCCCATCCAGTTGTCAAGTGTTTTTGTAAAGAGGGCCAATGAGTAGCATTGCCTGACATGACTGGGTAGTTTGTTCCAGAGTGTGGAAATTCCCCAAGACAGGACCCTATCCTCCAGTATGTTCTGTTTAATGTGTTGATGAGGTTTAGGACCCTGGAGCCTGTGTTTGCAGAGGGACTGGAATTTCCTTATGTGTGGCATGTTCAACTTCTCTGTGTATGACATAACAGTGTATATTAGGCAGATGTCACCTGTGCCTGGGCAATGTGCACTGGAGTGTAGCCACAGTTGTCTGAGATGGTCTGTGTATTGCATGTGTTTGAGGCTGGTAATCTTATTAGTGAGGTGTGTGCTCTGTCAGTGTACATGTACAGCATGCATTATGTGTAGGTGTGTTAGATGTGTACATGGCCTAAACCTTAGCTATGATATGCACAGTGTATTGCCAAGCATGACCTTAAACCATGCTCAATGGCATCAAACCACTGCCTTGCTGGGATCCCAGAGGGACCTACATTGGGATGAGATAGAGTTGATGTCAGTGGCCACAGCTGTGGCATTGCTCCAGAGTGGGTGCAATATTACAGTAAAACAACAGTTGAAGTCCACAATACTACAGATAATGTACAACTGATTATCAGTACTACACAGCAACAAACTCTACATCTCACATATGCATGATCTACCTATGCAGATGCATACGTGACAGTGGTTTACTGATATGCTCTGGCACCTTACATGCATGCTCCATGTCTGGTGTGTGGGTAGCACCCACCTCCATGATTGTATAGGTCTGTAGTTGCTATGGGCGAGCAGATGCCACCAGGCTCATGAGAAGCTCTTCAACTCTGGTGAGGGAGGGATGGATGTTATAGCACCCCCCCCCTGTTGCAAGGTGGTCACCATGCACTGCAGCGGCATGGTGACGTACATGGTGGAGCAGGTCACTTCAATGATGGTGAACCTGCTCATAAGTACGGCTGTACATGCCGACATCATTTACCCTCTGGACTACATCATTCCACATGGTGGTGGGCTCATGCTGATTATGACTTGTCCTGGAGAAGAGCAGCTGATAGTGCTGGATTAGGCTGTTGATGATGATGTCATCCTCAGTGACAGTGTAGGCTGGAGTCCTTGGATGCACCATTGTCCCTGAAAGACATAAAGATGGAAATATGTCTGAGCAACTCATATGGCATGGTTACCATACTACAATACACATATCAGTCTCCCACCACCATATCAGCTCCAACTTAATGTTCACACAATGCAAGTGGTATGGCTCCAGTTTATCTACCATTAGGACATATATTGTAATGTCATGACAATACTCCACCACAGCAAGTTCAAGGATGCAAGGACGCCAAGCAAGAAGACAATTCTTTTATTCCACAACGACAAATCACAGACTGAGCGCTTTCACCAGTCAAGCTGGTATCATCAGAGTCTGTGTAACAAATATCCATTCACACTTAAATACACATCCACATACCCTAACACGCCCAATTAATCATTCATTCCATTACTCCCTTAAAGGAATATTCATAGCCATAATGATTTTAAGTCTATCTGGCTAAAAATATACTATGTTGTATTTCATTTGTAACAAACGTACAAAACAATAAACCATAGTGAACAATCATCATAATAATTTAAAAACATAATTGAATTGATTAATTAAATAATCAATAAATTAAATTTGATTGACAATATGTGTACATTATAGTATAAATATATAAAAAACAAAAAACTTTTGGCATTTCATATTACACTAGCTCTCTGCTTTAAATACGGTTTTAAAGAAATGTGGTCATTTAAACCTGGAAATCTGGTGGCGTTCAGTCTCATCTGCCACTCAGATTCCAGAACTGCCACCCTATTACCGATGTCACCAGGCATAAAAGGCATCACCCTATCTATAATAAAAAACAAAAATCTAATGAAATTACTACACACCCTGCTATGCACATACAAGGCATTATGCATATCCCTTTTTCTTATACTTCTATTGTGTTCAGAAATCCTATCTCGTAACTTACGAGTAGTCATGCCAATGTAGTATGCATCACAGGTGGCACATGATGCTAAGTATACACAATTCTGTGTATTACAATTGCATAGACCTGGGCATGCTAACGTACGTCCATAGCTCACTACACAAATGTAGCTACCTTCAGCTATAAATCTGCAACTACTACAGTTACCACATTTGGACATCCTAGATCTAGTGTACCTTTTCTCCTCCCTTTCCAAAATATTCTTAATATTATTTCCCCGACTAAATACAATGTTCGGACTTCCACCCAACAATTCTCTAGTTTGTGCATTAATACATTGATCCCAATTATTCCTAATACTGACACAAAATTCATTAGCCATATCATTGAACCTTAAAACAAAGGTAAGATTACCCTTCTTTAAACCAGCCTCCTCATTATTTTCTCCTTGTGTAGATGCCAAGTCATCCATACCCTTGAGTATGGGAATATAAACGGTGTTCCTCTTCCTATATATCTCCTTTTTGATTTTCAATAATAAATTCAATGGATAACCTCTCTCCATAAATAAACCTATCAAGGTATACATCTCTTTCTTAAACAGTTCGTCGCTACTTACTAACCTTGAAAGTCGGACCATTTGTCCTTTTATCACCCCTTTCCTTTGATGAAAGGGGTGACAACTTTTAAAATGTAGCATAGAATTGGAAAAACTAGGCTTTCTAAATATGTTACTCACAATTTTTCCATCCTGCTTAAAAATAGAAATATCCAAATAATTAATGGACATCTTATTCCATGTGTATGTAAATTTGAAAAATTCTGTAGTTTGATTAATATGAGCCATGAATTCAACAACTTCACTTTCACTTCCCTTCCACAGGATAAAAATGTCATCCAAAAATCTATTGTACATTAAAATATGTTCCCTATAGACTGATGACAAAATGTGACATTTCTCCCAAGACAGAAGGACTAAATTGGCATACACCGGGGGGCATCGGGCCCCCATCGCCACCCCTTTAATCTGCTGGTAAATTTCTCCTTCAAATATCAAATAATTACTGGTCAAAATAAATCTCATGAATTCAAGGCATATATTTAGTCACTCCACATCAAAACTTACACTGTTCAATAAACTTTCATGGAATAATTCCAACCCTTCGTTATGGGGAATAGTTGAAAAGAGGTTCACCACATCAATGGTTAACAGAAGTAGCTGCAGGCTCAAAAGGTGTAAGGTAAAATCATCCTTGGCTTGTCCTGTCCCCCTTTTTTAGTACCTTGGGAGGAGAGGCAGAGGTGGGGAGGGGCTACGGCTGAATTTGCTCACTCTCCAAGCTGTGGGATGAAACCTTTTTTGCACTTGGCAGCTGATGGTTTAGTGGGAGAGAAGCGAAAGATCTATGTCTGGAGTTCCCATATACCGTCACTGAAATACATGAGGATCCACCCCACTCGTGATCCATAATCTGCCTGCTCGTCCCACCGCTACAGCCTGCACCGGCAGAAACCTTGCCCAAAGATTGAGCTGCAAACTGAGACTGAAGATTGAGCTGTAAACTGAGAGCGATCTCCCACAAATAAGAATGCACTCTTGCCCATGATGTACCATGACAGTCCCCTTGTCTGTTAGAATCAACATGATGCCCTGAAGAAGTAAATTTCTTGAAAGCTATTAATCAAACTGGACTGCTAACATCCCCTTCCAGCTTATGCGATGTTGTAGTCTGGCAGGCCACTTGTCTTGTATCCACTTTCCATTCAGATGAGCTCCCAAGCTTTGTCTGGAGGGGCTCCCCATTAAAATCTCACTCTCGCCTGGCCGGGTCACAGAGAGTCCCTTTGTCTGTCGACATTCCTGAGCCCACCACAAAAAATTCCTTTTGAATGCAAGGTATTATTTGAATGACAGTGTCCAGCACCTGGCAGTGCTGTGTGTGAATGCAATGAGCAGACTACCAGCTTAGTGTGTTTTGAGATACCATTGAAGCACCAGAATACAAGATTTTATGAATTTTAGCATGAAGCACGTCCTTGCAGTCAGCCCGACTGATGAGATAGTTGATGAAGTAAAGGAAGACTCTTTTTGTCGGTCCCAAGTTAAAAAGGCCATCTGGGATGTATTCAGTCTCACAGGCAGAAAGCGCGTCCTGATTCAGTCTAGACTGGACTACTGCCTGGGCTAAGAATACCCCAGGTGCATCTTAGCAACAGTTATCACATACACCCAATGTCTGGCAAGCTCTTCCCCTTCCTTGAGCCAGCATCAGGCAGTCGTCCAAATAAGGATAGATCTGTATCTCTTTAGCCTGAAGAATCTGTATCACTGGAGCCCTGACTTTCGCTATCACTGACTCTGGGCGAGATGCTTCAAAGGGCAAATGCAGAGAACTGATAGTGAGAATACCCCAGCCTGAAAACGATACTTCCGCAACAAAGCCAGATGTAGGAATACGAAGGTATAAAGACTTGAGATCCAAAGTTACCATCCAATGATCTGCCCAGCAGAGGTAAAGCCATCAGAACGCCAACATTTTGAACTCTGGGAATGTCCAGATATGTGTTGAGGATAGATAAATCCAGAATTGGTCAGAAATCGTGTTCCCTTCTTTGGTACCCTTCTTTGCAACAAAACCCCAGGCCCACTTAAAATCCTCTACCGCTGTCTGGCCCCCTATTTGGAGCAACAGGTATGATATCAATACCCATCTGTCTTGGGTAATTAAACTCCAATTTTTTTTGAAAAGTGCCCAACTCCCTCCCAAAGGTGCTGCCTGAAAAGGATCTATAGCTGCTCTGGCAGCCTCATTGGGTCTGTTATTGGCCCTGCTGCCCCTGCCTGTGAAGACTGTGCAGGAGAGACTCCTGTTCAAAACCCTGAGTTCTAGGCCTACCTGCCCTACCGCCGTCTAGATCTACCCCTGGACTAGAGCTCATAAGAACCATCCCTCCGGCCATCAGCGCAATTTCTACCTTCCACTGCTGGCTGGACCTGCGAAAACCAAACCCCTGGAGGCTGGACCCGCAGCCTTGTTTCTTGCTCTTTCTAGCAGACTGCCTCAACCAAAGAACCCAGATTGCGTCAGATTGCATCTAAAATCCTTGTTTTAGATTGCAAAGGAGCATCAAAAACCTTAGCCAGGCGTGCAAGTGCGTCCCTGCGTAAGTGGCAGCCACCTAGGCGAGGCCTGGGCCGCAGGCAGCCACACATAGACGCAAATTGCTACAGCATCAAAACCAACGTGTGTACTAAATCTTGCAGCTCTTTACAATCAATACTAAATCTTGCAAACTTCGGCAATCAACAACTTCTGCCAGATTGGAGATAGTTTTTTATTTCCTGACCTTCCCACTTAAATGCTCCCTCATGGGTGAAGAGTTTCTGAAAAGAAAAAATCCTCAGGAGAAGCAGAGTAGAATCATCCACATCAGAATCAGAATAGGAGTACTCCCTGCACTAGCCCAGTCAAAGTCTTGAAACATCTGAAGCCTGCTCAAAACTCCCTAACTCAGGCTAGGGTCTCTATCTATCTTGGGCATAGAACCCCTAATCAGCAATCAATCAATCTAATCATTTTTTCATATTTTTATTTTGGCACATGCTTTTTAGAGTAACACCAAACACCCAACTGGCTAAACCACCTGGCCTGAGTAACATGAGAAGCCCCCTCAGCCTGACCTGCTGAGAGGCACATCTAACCTGGCACAATCCAACCTTCTCTTATAGATGCGTTTATTAAATCACAAGAAGAGGCGCCAGCCAACGTCGTCGTCAGGCCCCAAGCAAGGAAGGAACAAAGTATGATAATCTCTATGCTATATCTGGTTTCCTACAAGAAATGCAATTACCACCTTTTCCGAGGTCCTGCAAATCAAATCTCAAAAGAAACTAAAAAATAAACCCAACGGGTACCCAGCCAACTAACTTTGAACTGAAGCCTGTTCAAAACGAAAAATGAAAAAACGCCAACCGCACTCGGCCGGCACTTGCAATGCTCGGACCAGCAACCATTCGAGGGATATGATCGTTGTAGGTCGCGCGCCGGTGTACCCTGACATAAATGATGTGACCCAAATGCGCCTCACGACCCTATTGAGCCTTATACTTTTGATATTCGGGCTCTACCGGCCGCAGCGGACTACTCAAGTGTAATCCATATGACTCAACATCTACATCACTTATCGTCCTAAGCCTCTCCAAGCAATGCCAGGAGTCCTTAATAATGTGTGGTGTATCCAAAAGTGCCTTCTTACAAAACTGGTCCACAAAGGCTGCCATAGGTTCTGTCTTGGACCCCCTTGCCGATACAATCGGTCTAAATTTTAAATGGTCAGTACCTTTGTGGACCTTCGGAATTCCGAACAATTTAGGTAGTTTTGGAAATTTCACACTAAGATAATCAAACTCATCCTCATTTATAGCCCCCTGATACATTGCATCCAATAAGTATAAATCAATTTTACTATACGCCCTATTCATTTCATGTCTCGACACCCTACTATAGGTGTCTTCATCACCTAACATCTTCATGATGATCCCACTATAGTCCATTTTATTCATAATGACCATCCCGCCCCCTTTGTCGGGGCGCATACATCTATAGTCATTGGTCACAGTTAATTCATACATGACTTTTCTCTCATTAACAGACAAATTATCCTGTACCTGCTTATGTTGTGAACATAATCTCCAAAAGTCACGTTCAACCATTTGTTCAAATACGTTTATATCTGCATTAGTAGGGGGCATAAAAGTACTTTTCCTTTTCATAACTGTAGTGTCAGTATGGAAGTTAAAAATTCCTGTCCTCAAACCTGGAGTTGAAAAATACAAATGAAGATTTAATTTCCTCGTATATAGCTTTAGATTAACTAACACCTGTGTTATATCCAAACTAAAACTTGGAACAAAGCTGGTACCTTTGCTAAATAGTTCAAAATGAGCTTCACTAATTGTCATATCAGTATAATTGTAAATCGTGAAGCCCCCATTTTTTAACACCTCATGTCTCATTACAGGCTCTATTTCCCCTCAAATAAAATGAGACAAATTAGATCCTTCTCCTTCACTAACCAAAATATCATTACCTAAATCACTATTGGTGTGAAGTGAATTCATCTCAAAAAAGGTACGTGAATCATGCCTGACAAGCTCAGTGTAACAAACATCATTTTCAGAATCCAATGTACCTGAAATGCCTTCAGTCAATTGTTCATATATATCCATGTTACAAATGTTAAAATTTCCTTCACCACATTGATCACATGTCTTGGGTTCCCCATTCTCACAACATTCAACCACACTCTCATTCCAAAAATAAGATACGGCAAAGCCTAAATCAAAACAAACTTTAAAATCAGTATACATTTCATGTTTGCAACAATTGTCCATTAATATCTTTGATTCCCTCTCTTCAATGGATAATGGTCCAGAACATCCCTCATTTGAGGCCTCCTGCTGAGAAGCCTCTTGGACCTGCGCTGTTGATGATGATGTCATCCTCAGTGACAGTGTAGGCTGGAGTCCTTGGATGCACCATTGTCCCTGAAAGACATAAAGATGGAAATATGTCTGAGCAACTCATATGGCATGGTTACCATAATACAATACACATATCAGTCTCCCACCACCATATCAGCTCCAACTTAATGTTCACACAATGCAAGTGGTATGGCTCCAGTTTATCTACCATTAGGACATATATTGTAATGTACCACACTTCCTGCTACATGTTTGTAGACATGCTCCCTGTGGGGACACTGGAATTGCTGGCTTGTTACGGAGTATTTCACCTGCATGCCATTCTCACTGACGCTATGTTTCCACATATGCATGTGGTATGCTTGCTATGTGATTGCTACACATCTGCCATTTTGTGTTATTGGGGATATCTATGCATGCTGTTGGACGTGTCCTGGGATTGTATGGATTACTACAACCCACATATGTTCCATGACAGTGACACAATTGTATGTGTAGGGGATATTTGCCAGCAGGAATACCTCTCCCACCTAATGTGGACATGTTACTAGGCCACATCACATCCACAACCCACCATGGAACCTCATTATCTAATGTTCCTACACTACCTTCATGTGGAACCACCTCAGGGGATGGTGTCCTCCCCCCCAAGGAGCACACACCAACATATTTCTGTCACCCACAGTTAGGTCCAGGGTCTGGTGCATAGGGAGCTCCACAGAGACATGTGGTATGTGCTACATCACCTGGAGGCATGCAGTACACATACACAGGTTAGACATGCTTGCTCCTCTTGCTCATCCCACAGTCCAGGCACCTTTATGACCATGTAGATGCTGTCATGACTGTCCATGGGTGGGCACCTTGGTCCCTTTGTTCCCATATGGGGGCTCAATAGCCTCTACATTCCAAACAAAACTACCCATCCACAGTGTTTACCCACCACATGTGTCACATACCAGCCCTCTATGCTGTCTTCTTTGTCATCCAAAAGAAACAGCCTCTGCAAGTATGGCGGCTTCAAGGACTCAATTCAAACAGATTCCAAAACACAGCAAATCCAGCAGCTGTAGTACCAAGGATCCCTTATTTAAATGTAGTATAAACTACGTATGCAGAATAAATATAAATCAAATGTAGTAAAGGTATGAAAATGCAAATCCTTAAGAACAGATTTCTGAAACAGAGATACAGTATGATTCACTGGTGGCATAAATGTTGAGTTGTGATATCTAAATTCTTGTGCTGAAATATTAGTTTCACTCTCACACCCTTTACCTTGATAAAATAGACATCTGGAGGAGATATTTGGATGACTGCTGGATGGTGTGGAGGTCTGATGTTGAATACCTATATGAGTTTGTCAACTATCTCAACGAAAATAAATGGGTTATTGAGTTTTTAGTCAATTATGACCTTAATAACATCATGTTTTTGGATGTTAGTATTACCAGGAACATTGATCATACTTTGTCCACCTTGGTACATCGCAAATTCCCGCAATATAATTCACTCCTCCACGTCTCCAACTTTCATCGTCCTCACATTTGTCATAACATCCCAAAATCCCAATTTATACGTGGTAAATGCATCTGTTCTGATGAACAGGCTTACAATTCAAGGATAGGGGATATGATACTGGTTTCATATATAATGCTGTACACCATGTTGATGGCTTAGAGAGGTCAAACTTGCTACAATATAAGCACAAAAATTCTACTGATGATTCAGTCATTCGTTTTCTGACTACTTATGGCCGCAACACTAATTCACTAATTCATAGTGTTCATCATCATTGGAATATTTTGTTGGCTGACTCTGTATTATCTACAATTTTACCATCTAGATGTCCTTTCACTTACAAGAAAGGTAGAAACTTGGGGTCTCTCTTTAACCACTACAAACATTTTTTACCATCTAAATTGCCCTTATCACAAGCCACTTCTTTAGGTGATAGATTAGTTGGTTGTTTCCCTTGTGGACATTGTTCCTTCTGTACCAAACTCATCAAATCCACCTCTTTTAGCAGTAAAAATACTAGTCAGGTTTTTGATATAGGTTTTTTTGCCAACTGCCAATCTGAATGGGTTGTGTATCTTGCTACATGTCACTGTTCATCCTTTTACGTGGGACAAACTTCCCGTTCGGTTAAATTTAGAATGGGTGAACATTTTATTGAGATCAGACACCACAAACCAATGAATGCACTTTACAAACATACTTTAGTACATCCAAGTGCGTCATTTAATTTAATTATTATTAACAAAATCACTGCATCTAGATCAAACAAAATGGGCTGGCATGATATACTGAACAGAAAAGAAAAAAAGTGGATCATCAAACTAGGTGGTTTATTTCCCCCTGGTCTTCTTATGATTATTTATCATGTGACTCTATGTGTGTATTATATAAATGGGTATTCCATTTGTTTTCTTTACACTGATGAAGGCATTCTTAATTTTGCCGAAACTGGGTTTGATTTATACTCATTTTTATATGTAGTTTATACTACATTTGATTTATATTTATTCTGCATATGTAGTTTATACTACATTTAAATAAAGGATCCTTGGTACTACAGCTGCTGGATTGTTTGTCATCCAACCAAATCTATATATATTTTTACCTTTTATTACAAGTTTAAAGAATTTAACAATGAAAAAAGAGGGTATGAAAAAAATGGAAGAAATTATAATATAGAACGATATGATAGAGAAATGTATGAACCACAACCTTTTCAATACCAGCAGGAATGGGATGTGGGACTAGAAGAGGAAAGGAACCATCCGGAAGGGTGGAGGAATCAAGGAAGCAGGAACAAAAGGGAGAAATGGTAGAGAACATTGTTCAGGATGGAGTGAGGTATACATATTTACAATTTTGCAGTTGAGTTATCCAAAGAACACTTTTTTCTTTGCATGAAAGGATTGAAATTTGTTCCATCGAGACAGTTTGACTATATGGAAACAATTATTGAGTTAAAAATGTATTTAAGGAAGTTTAATTTAGCATATATGTATGATTGACAAAAGACAAATAATAAAGAGAAGTCAAGTAATGAACCTAGGAATAGGAGTGTTTTTAACCCACCTTTAGAACCAATTTTATACAGCTTGGAAAAGCTGTAATGGAGGATATATATAAGCTTATAGGTAGAGAACAATACACTTCTAAGAATAAGAATATGAGTAAAAAAGAAAATGAAGTACTGAAGTTTTTGAGAGAGGATAAGAGTATTAGAGTGATGCACCCAGATAAAGGGGGTGGTATGGTGTTTTATGACACTTTAGAATATTCTCATAAAATTTTTGAAATGCTAAATGATTCATTTACTTATGCTTCAGCTTCCTTAAATGAGATAAATATTAGTAATAAAAAGATAGATTTTTACTTAGAAGAGTATATTATAAAGGAAAGAATATCAGAGGACTTATACAATTTTTTAAGGTCAAGAAACCACTAGTGGCTACAATGTTTAGGATACCTAAGACACATAAGGGATTAGAAAATTTGGTGTTTAGACCAATAGTGTCCAGTCAGGGATCCAAAACATATCCTTTTGGAATCGTGATAGATAAGCGGTTAAAGAACCAAGTTATTAATGCAGACCATATGCTTAAAGACTCATGGGACTTCTTAGGAAGGATTGGTAAAGATTTGTGGGATGAAGATACATTTTTTCTTACCATAGACATAGTAGATTTATATACCTCTATTCCAAAAAAAGAAGGTTTGGAATGGTTCTTTGAGAGCTTAAACAAGAATACAAAATTAATGAGTAATACGATAGAATTGATTATGGAATTTATGGAGATTGTCTTGGACTACAACTATATATTTTTTGAAGGAGAGTACTTTAGGCAACACAAGGGGATAGCTATGGCAGCATCATGTGCCCCCATATATGCCAACCTTATGTTGTTGGAATGGGAACAGAACATTGTGTTCAAAAGTGAGTTTTTTCCAGTATATGAATCTGTATGTTAGATTTTTAGATGATATTTTTATTTTATGGAAGGGTCCGAAGATTAAGATTCAAGAAATGATTAAATACTTTAATGATAGTACAGAATTTTTAAGATTCACTTATGAATACAAAGAGAACGGTATAAACTATTTAGATGTAAATATTCAAAAGGACAAAGAGTCATTTAAATCTAAGGTATATAGAAAACCATCTTTTAGTAACTCATACCTGCAATACTCTAGTAATCACCCTACAAAACAAAAAAATAGTATTGTGAAAGGGCAACTCATTAGGATAGCAAGAATGACATCTAGTTAGGAAGATACTGATGAAGAACTAGCGACAGTAGCTAAATTATTCAAAGAAAGAGGGTATCCTACTAAAATATTAATGAATATGTTAAATACGTAAGGAAAGAATGGGGAAAGAAATATAAGCCCCTATAAGGGAACCCATATAATATGAGTGAAGACACAGACAAAGGGCATGAAGAAAATAAAGACTTTGAAAAATCTATGGTAATCCCCTTTAGAAGTAAAGCATATGACGTAGAAAAAATTGTGAATAATAACTGGGCTATGTTGAGAAATAACTCGAAGTTATGGACAGTGGTAGGTTGTAGACCAAATTTTGTTTATAGAGTAGGACCAAATTTGAAAAAATGTTTTGAAAGTGAACTAAAAATTAAGGAAAGGTATGGTATGTTCAAGTGTGGGAATTGTTCTCAGTGTAAACACATTTGCACAAAGAGAGTATTATTTTAAACAATTCCCTAAGGACAAAGATAAGATTTGAAAGGGGTAGTTGTCAAACTATAGGCGTGATTTATTTGGCTTTGTGCAAAACCTGCCCTAGTTTTTATGTCGGCAAGACAGAAAGACGTTTAAGGGATAGGATGTACGAGCACACATACCAAATACTCACTAAAAATCCAAATAATGCCTTGTTCAAACATTCTATAGTTTGTTCTGTTTTTTTAGGATTTCAGTTTGCAATTTTAGAAAGGGTGTTAAAAAACCCTAGAGAGGGCAATTTTAGAAGCCATATAGAAGAAAGAGAGTTAAGATGGCAAATTATGTTGCAAGCAAGTCAAGTCCCTGGGCTAAATGATGTTATTTCTATTAAGCCCTTGTTATACAAAAAAGTGGATTTAATGAAATAAAATTTATGGAGAAGTATGTATCTAGTAATTTTAGACACACATATTAATCTTTATATACTTATGCATACATATTTCTTTAGGATATGTATTTTATATTGGTTATTTTGCATTTTAAAGTTTAAAGATTTTAGTAATTATTTTATAACATAATTAATAGGATGATGTCATTTTTTAATGATGTAATTAAGTATTTAAGGGGAAATTTTGGAGGGAAAAGATTGATTCTGATGAAATCCCTGTTTAGAGGGAAGAAAGCACTCAATCAACTGTTTGGGAAATATCTGGAAATATCTGGAGATTTTAACATTAAATGAATGGTTTGTGAATCCAAGTGCAGCAGTGCCTTTTTAGTTGAGTGATTTGTGGACTTCAGCACTGGTTGGCTTTTTTGCTTTTTATTTGTATATATGATGACATTGTAGATAAGCATATTATACAGCTATGGCAGTTGGGCATGCTATGCTACACATTAACATGACTATCCTGCAGGTGTTGTGCTCTGACACCCATGTGTCTATCATGACAGTATTAATACCACCACCAGCCATTGGCCACAGTAATATACAGAACATAGATATCATGGGTCACATCTTTGTCATTCACTGCTGATCTGTACAGTTGACAGGTATGTCCCACTGCCCACAGGGACAGACAGTATTGTCCAGAGCAGTTGTTGAGCAGAACATCATTACAGGAACAACTACTAATGACACATATAAATCATTTCACCTTATAAATCCTATTATTCTATACCAAATACTACATGCAAGTAAATACATATTTTTCACATACCTTTTAAGTTTTTTCTGCTGTAACAAATCCCAGAGCATTGTTATTTGTTTTTAATTTGTTATGGTTAGTTTTTTTTTAATTTTCTTTCTCTCTCTCTCTCTCTCTCTCTCTCTCTCTCTCTCTCTCTCTCTCTCCCTCTCTCTCTCTCTCTCTCTCTCTCTCTCATAGAGTGATTGAGCTGGTTTGAATAGATTGCAGCATGCTTTTGCAGGTATTGAACATGATCAGGTGATGGGCTCTGTACCACTCAGTGTCCACCAGTTGCTAATTGCATGCAGTCTGCTGTGTAGTACTTCAGATAACCACTGTCATGGCAACCCAGTACAATATATTGCTGACATATGTGGGAGTTGTCCCTTCACCTTTCCAGTATGGAGGACGTCATTCCTGTGTGTGTGGACAGCAGTGTTACAGACAGCAGGTAGCAATACCTCTTACAGCAGAACCTGCAGACACATGCCAAATACACATTTGGGTAAGGTTCCATACCTACAGACAGCATGAGTAGTGTTGTTATGTGCTTTTTATCTTGCTGGTCTTACAGGGTTGCTGTGTACATGGCAGTTTAGCATGGAATGTAGGCTGTGCATAGCTCTCAACTGTGGGCCTATCCATATGATAGCCAGAGGATTGCCTGTTAGGTTTTGTCTGTGCACCACACAGGTCTTGTCCCAGATATATCAGTGACATTCTGTCTGTTGAGTGCTACCAGTAGATGGCAACATCCATTTGTATTTCAATGTCATATTCCTGCATAAGGGTATGTTGCAACAAATCCTGTAACACCAGCAATTTCTAGGGTGTGTAACAGCAATAATGCAAATATGGCCCTGTGTTCCTGCCTCTGTCCCCCATATATATATACCAGTCTTTGTCTTGCTGTGATACAGTGAGGGTTGTTAGGTAATGGCCTATCATTATTTACTGCTAACATTACTGCTATCATCCCAGTCATGTCATGGACTACCACAACAACTGTTGGGCAAGATCCACATATATGGGGGCAATGGCTGGACAATACATATGTGCCCTAGTACATTCCAGAGGTCAGTGTGTGGTACACAGTGTTCCTTGCCCTTGTACAGCCTTTTATGGGGGGTGTTCAATGCCATTACCCTAGGCTGTGATACCTTTTCAGGGATATAAGTGTTAAGACACATTGAGGTGTATGAATGTACACTTTCATACATTTCTCCATGGGAACAGTGGAGGGCTACAGCTTACAGTGTTACACAAAGTTCAGTCAGTCAATGTGATAGTGAGATGTTAGGTTAAGCAATGTTATGCATGAGATACTGTGACATTACTACAACTACTACATTTTCCACTAGGGCTTGACTACAGGCTGTAAATGGAGGCTGCTGACCTACATCTGTGAGTGTTGATTGTTTCTCATCTTGAATGCTAATAGTTTTTTAATGTTGTACTAATTGCAGGCCTCAGCCTGGACAGCATAGTATGCTATATATCCACAGTGCTTGCATTTACTGTTTTGCGTTGGCCTGCATCCATCATTGTATATGTATTTGGAAATCTATGTGCTGTCACAAATGGCATACATTATTGTACTGTACACAGATTAAAGTTTTTTTGAGTATGCAAAGCTGTGTCTGGTGTCCTGAGCTTTGAATTGTGAGTGGGTATATGTTGACTGTTACGTATTCTCATTTGTGGGAATGGTTGCCACACTACACTTTTCACAGGTGCCACTTACAGAGGTTATGTTTCTGGGATATACTGTGCACCCAGTATGTCTACAGTACTCCTACATATGTATGGCTACTAATATGTTTTGTCTGTGTATATGTGTATACACAAACATATATATATATATAAAATTTATCTATAGATATATCTCTCTCTATATATATATGTGTACGTATATGTCTACATGAATATACATGTATATGTATACATGTGTGTGCATATCTGCAGCATTGTAATGTGTAGTCCTTCCACACTGTCATTCCCTACAGTCGAATGACTTGTCTGCATGATATGTTTCAGATATTGCCCTGACCTTTTACAGTTGTATTGGCTAACTGTTAAACCATTGCAGCTGTGTTGCGGAGGGTCCTGGAGTCAAGAACTGCATGTGCTGGATATTGTTGCATTGCACAACATATCTGTTATGGCTGTGGTGGGGGGGGCATAGCAGTAATCACCAGGTATCCCTCATTTGAACCCCCCACCCCCATTAACAGTGCATAAGGTCAGTTTTGTTGTGGTGGATGTTCCGGTTGTTTTTCCTGTTTGGAGATGCAATTCACATATCTATACATACATATATATATATATATATATATATATATATATATATATATATATATATATATATATAAAATTATGTATATCTGTATATATATATTTCTAAATATATGTGAACATATTTATCTATCTACTTATATACCATTGATGTGATATGATTTATGTGTGAGTCATACATTTATATGTAGCTGTGTATCTCTCTACATTTACAGATCTATAACTGTCCATATGTCCATGCATATTTGGCTCACAATATTGGCCTGTCCCACATTCGTCTGGCCAATTGAAGTGGATGATGTCAGACATGAGGTCAGTCAGGAATGATGATACATTAGAGTTTCAGACTTCATGTTGTTCAGATTATGTGTATTACAACAGATTACTGTTTAACTAGCAATGTTTTACATGTATAAGAGCAATATTTCACATTTACCCCAATTTGTACCCCACTTTTGTTACACTGTATCCAGAATGTTTGCAATAAGAGGTTGAGTGTTATGATATTAGTACAATTCCCCTTATGTAGATTGACTGTGCTACAGGATATGTCTGGGAATACTTGGGATTTATGTATATCCGACATGGTGTAGTGTTAATTCACTATGATTGTGGTATGCAGGCTCCTGGGTTCTGGACTTGCAGTGGCTATCAATTTTGTTGCTGAGTAGAACAAGGGCTGTGGGATACAGGGTGATTAAGGCACTTTTAAGCAGTTGTAAGTGTGTATGCATGATGGTAAGCATTGCTAACTGCAGGCAACATCCAGTTACACCAAGTTAGCCTCGACATTGCTTACTTTGTGTATGCAATGCTTACCATTGCGCAAACACAAACTTCCAGTTACATATGCTTAAAGATAGTTTGTGTCAGATTTGCTGAGCCTGTAAACTTAAACTCGCTTACTAGTGCTGACATATGCTTACTACTGCTTATTGCTGCTTAACCTAACTACTGCTTTATGCATTATGATACTGACACCTCACGTGCATTTCCTGCAGTACTCCAGTTTATATATATATATATATATATATATATATATATATATATATATATATAGATATAGATATATGTTATTCTATGGGTCATGCAACATACATATTACTCATAACGTGCTTTGCCATGGGAAATGGTATGTCTCAGTTCCTTCCCGGTTCCCCCCCTCCTTTCTCACTTACATCCATGGTCCGGTCCCATTAGAACGGGTCCATTCAACCACAGCATGCCTTGGTCCATAAAGTCATACCCATCATTCCCTCCCACCCGTTCCTCCTCCACATCAATCATCCTTCCTACAGGTTCCAGCCGAATCTAACTACACCACTACACATTTCCCACTCTCCACTTCTCGGGACCCATTGTGTAAGTCATCCCAACTCATGGATCTTCAGGCTTCCCACACATTTAGTGCACGAACATATGTAACCTTCTTTGCTTACTTTTGAGGCATGGTATGTTACTCCAAAGATTCTTTTTAGCAGAATTTTTGGGATCATCCCACCAGGGACGAACATGCATTTGTTTAAGATTATACTTAGCAGGTTGACACTGTTTCTCCCACTGGTAGTATACTGCCAGTAGTCTGGGAAGCAGTGCTGTGCTATGCTTAGTGGTGCTTATTATTTGATTTGCATTATATTTGCCTTTTGGCATTGATTTCTCCTTCGTTACATGTTATATATGTGTCTTGTATCCTTGAGTCTTGTGTACGTCCACTGTATGGGGTCCTGGGAACTTCTACACTTCATTACAATAACACCTCACATCTGGACTTACTGCAGTACTCCAGTTCACATATGTATGTTCTGCAGTCAGTTATGGCACATATGACTGTATACTGATGCCTTTCACAGGTTCAGTTTGATTTACTATGGTGAGAACATGTTTTCTACTACCTCTTCTTCTGTACTTCTGTGATGGCTTGCTGGATAGCTACTGGGACTATGGTGTACAGGGTCCTGGGTTCATGACCTGCATGGCTGTTTATTTTGTTGCTGGGCTGACAAAGGCCCATTGGATACAGAGTGATTAATGTACTTTAAAGCAGTTGTAAGGTCTTAAGCCTACTTACTAGTGCGTACATATGCTTACTATTGCTTATTTGTGCTTACACCTGCTTGCCAGTGTCTTATTCAGTCTGACACTGATACGTCACATGTGCATTTCTTGCGGTACTCCAGTTCATATATATATATATATATATATATATATATATATATATATATGCTATTTTGTGGGTTTTGCAACAAGACTATTGGTTAGAACATGCTTTGCCATATAAAATAGACTGTGCTACAGTGGGAATGCCTGCTCATTGGTCGGATGCTCTACCCACTACACTATTGCTGTTCTGCTTCATTTGCATATTTCTACCATAATGTCATACCCATGTTTCCTTCCCCTGGCCCCCGAGCTCCATGTACACAGCATCCATCCATTCTCCAGTTGCTAGCCCAGCCATACCACACCTCCACACATTGTCCTCTCTGCACGTCTCAGTACTCCTCCAGTATACTGTCTTGACCCAAGCTTCTGCAGGCTCTTCATCTGTTTAGTCCAAGTATGTATGAGCCTTGCCATGACAGTACTCTGATACTGCTGCAGATATCAATGTTACTCACAATTTGTGGTTCGTCCCGCCAGGGACAGACCTGTTGTTGTGTCAAGATTAGACTTAGCTAGTCTACACTGTTTCTCCCACTGGTAGCATCCTGCCAGGGGTTTGAGAAGCAGTGGTTTACTCACACACCTGGCCAGCCTCATCTCCTGGTTCTGCGAAACCGATGACCCAGGTGTGACATTCTTTGCATGAAGCACGCCCACACGTCCCCACAGTGTGCACCGTTTCTCATTATTCTCTTCAGTATTATGCAAGACTGCTGTTCTCACAGTATGATTGGACAGGCACTGTTCTTTCATACACATAGACTGCTCGAAATACTGTGATTGAGCAATGCACATGTTTGATGGTATTAATCTACATACTTACATACATTTCCTATACTGTTGAATGACTGTGCTGGATGATAATTTTGTGATAACAGCAGCTGAATGTGTATCTGCCATGCCTTAGTGGTAACTCACTTTGACTATAGTGTGCAGGGTCGGGGGGTTGCAACCTGGGAGTGCAGATTATTTTGTTAATGGGCACGAGGAAAGCTGCTGGCTGCAGAGTGACTAAGGCACTTTTGAGTAATTGTAGGCGAGTATGCACTGGTTTGAGTGAGGGACAGCACTGCTGACCTCCAGTTATGGCATCTTACAGTGAGTTAGCTTAACCAGTGTGGGCATTGCTTACCGCCGCCCAAACAGGCTTAAACCTGCTTACTCCCACTTACCCCTGTGCTACTTTGTGTATTTATTTTACATTTGTTGAGCAGGACAATCTGACTGGATGCTTGTCCATTTTCAACGGTGGCCCGGGGAGTAGACCTCTACAGTAAACCCCAGCAACTCATTACAAGTAATACAGAGGTGTTCACATTCATAGAGAGTAACAGACGTAACATAGCTACATAACATATTCTTCATGCTTAGTTTACGTTAACATGTCGGTATTATACATGCTTAGGTCAGGTTTACATGTCAGGTATGACTGTTGACAAAGGTCAGTTTAAGGTGAAGTTAGATTCCAGTTTAACAGTTCTGGATAGGTTACACTCAGGTATTCGGGTTAGGTTTAGTTATTCCATACCTGGATAGGTTACACTCAGGTATTCGGGTTAGGTTTAGTTATTCCATACCTGGATAGGTTACACTCAGGTATTCGGGTTAAGTTTAGTTATTCCATACCTGGATAGGTTACACTCAGGTATTTGGGTGAGGTTTAGTTATGCCATACCTGGATAGGTTACACTCAGGTATTCGGGTTAAGTTTAGTTATGCCATACCTAGATAGGTTACACTCAGGTATTCGGGTTAGGTTTAGTTATGCCATACCTGGATAGGTTACACTCAGGTATTTGGGTTAGGTTTAGTTATGCCATACCTGGATAGGTTACACTCAGGTATTCGGGTTAGGTTTAGTTATGCCATACCTGGATAGGTTACACTCAGGTATTCGGGTTAGGTTTAGTTATTCCATACCTGGATAGGTTGCACTCAGGTATTCAGGTTAGGTTTAGTTATTCCATACCTGGATAGGTTACACTCAGGTATTCGGGGTAGGTTTAGTTATGCCATACCTGTGTGGTAGAGTAGAAGAGAATAGTGAAGGAGTAGGAAGGTAGGTAGAGGGGGAGACATTGTAACTGTATAGTAGGCTGGTGGAATAATTGGTGGGGGAGGAATAGGGAAGGTTTGAAGGATGTTGGGATTTGTATGCAAGGCAGGACAAGAGGTGTTGGTTTCACTAGCTGATGTAGGGGTATAGAGTGTAAGGTGGGGGGAGAGGATTTTGCCAGGTAGTGAGCATGTGCTGATTCAAGTATGGTTGAGGTGTTCCTTCAAGTGTTATTTACATGTATCCTTTGGGACAGCTGGGGTAATACATGTGGGTAGGGGGTTCCAGATTCTGCCAATATAGTTGGGGAAGAGGGTGTCACCTACTTGTAACTTTAAACATTAATAGAAATGAAAATGGGGTTGATAGGTAAGTGGTGTTAATGGGGGACAAAGAGGGAAAGATAATAGGGTAAATAGCCAGGGATGTGCAGGAAGGGTGAAGGGACGGTCCACAGTTGGCCATTTCTTCTACAGCAACAGCTGTGCATATACACTGCATTTGGAGATAGATTTGTACACTCATACCCCTGGGTGGGAGTGAGGAGAACAATAATAACGTGTGATGCCAATTAGATCGGCTTACATGCCTACAGTGGGGTGTTGCGACTATGTATTCTTTGGTGTTATTTAGTGGGTTTTGCAACAACACATCTGGTTATACTGTACTTTGCCATGTAAAATAGACTGTGATGCAGTGGGACTCGTACCGGGAATGGCTGCTCGTTAGGCGTCAGTTCTGCTCAATTCACACTACTGCTTACATCCATGAGGCTGTCCAAATAAAACTGCTCCAGCCAACACCTGCACAACACGACTCATAATTTTAAACCCATAGTTCCCCCCGCCCCTCCTCTTCAGCACTCATCCTTACTCTGGGTGCAGGTCGGGTCTAACCACACCACTACACACTGCCCACTCTCCACTTCTCAAAACCCATCTCATATGTTGTCTCGACCCATGGGTCATCAGGCTTTCCCAACCTTGTAGTCCGAGTACATACATGCCCTGCCTTGATAAGTCATTGCATGGACGGGACTTCAATCACCCAGTAATTTTTGGGTTGTCCCACAAGGGACATTCCTGTCTCTGTTTCAAGATTAGACTTAGTGGGTCCACAGTGTTCCCCCACTGGCTGTATCCTGCCTGTGGTTTGGAAAGCAATGGATTGTTTACTTTGTTTGTGCATTTGTTTGTATGTTTCCCCTGTCTGGCTGAGGGAGGGGTAATGGTATGTGTTACACTTATGTTGAATGGGCCCCTCACCCTCATTGGCACAGCCTGTGATCATATGTCATTCTTATGTGCTGTATCATATCATAGATATATATCTGTGTATACACACACACACACACATATATATATATATATATATATATATATATATATATATATATATATATATATATATATACATATATATATGTAAATGTATATATATATATATATATATATATATATATATATATATATATATATATATATATATATATATATATATATATATATATATATATATATATATATATATATAAAACAACATGTGGATGTATGGTTTTCTGCATATGTATATATTTATATGTGGGTGTTTATATATATGTATGTCTATATATGTATACATATGTACTACAGAGAGGGAAAGGTATATATCTATTTAGTTATGGGTATATATACACACACACATACATCTACATACTTAGCTACATGTCCTGTAATGTTGACTGGTATTGCTGAATACTATGTTTTGTGTGCATACCGGCCAACCTTGTGTACCACGTATGCTTTGCGATACCTACAAATAAAATCATTAGTGTAAACAAAGTCACACGTGAAATCTATTGTTAGTACCAGGGAAACATTCGGCCCATTCGGGACAACAAAAAATTGGGTATTCTACTTTTGTCTAAAACCATAGCTGCAAAAGTACCCATGGCTATGTGCAAGGACTACTGCATGTGGCAGACCTAGGATACTTGGGTCAGGACAACATACAGGATGGGTCCCGGGGGGGGGTGGAGGGTGGGCAATGGTTGCTATGGGCCGGTAACCAGGGAAGGGATGGTGGTTGCGTGTGTGCAGCAGGGGGGAGTGGAACTGTGGGTAATGAATGTATGGGTCGAGGATGGCCTGAGTTGGATGGGCCTGTACTGGTGGGCCCGCCTAGTGGGTGGGGGAGAGGGGAATGTGGTATCAACATGTGAAACATAAAAGAAGACTAATTTAAATCCTTATTTAAATGAAACACAATAAAATGAGCTTGGTAGTGTATTGCAGGGCAGACGTGTTTGGCTGGGGGTTATGCCAATTTGTATGAGACGTATATTGTTTGAGGCCTCTCAACCCCATTAACGGTACATGTGGACATATATGTTTTTGTTAATCTGCCATTGCTATCTACAGATGTCTGGCCATATATACCTATATGGGTATATATATTTGCTTACATATTTATAACTATGTCCGTATATACCTACGGATAATATATTTGCATACATATATGTAACTTGCTGTGTATATGTGGACATATAGGTGTTGACATATATATATATATATATATATATATATATATGCAGATGTCAGCATTTGCATGTATATATGTTCATATATTTGTGTATATATATATATATATATATATATA
Source organism: Protopterus annectens (assembly GCF_019279795.1). Classification (NCBI taxonomy): domain Eukaryota; kingdom Metazoa; phylum Chordata; order Ceratodontiformes; family Protopteridae; genus Protopterus; species Protopterus annectens. The sequence goes on along the minus strand of NC_056734.1, from coordinate 378,192,955 downwards.
TATATGTATGTATATATTTCTGGATATTTATATATATATATATATATATATATATATATATATATATATGTAACTACATATATAGATATGTTGTATCATTTAGACAGTAATACATTTACACACACACATACATCTAGATGTAGGTATAGATTCTCTGTACTGTTGTATGACTGGGCTGGAGTTATGTTTCTGAAAACATAAGAGCTATACATATCTGGCATGGCTTAGTGGTATATCATTTTGTGTATGGTGTGCATGGTCCAGGGTTCGAGCCTTGCAGAGGCTGTTTATTTTGTTGCAGGGCAGAACACCAGCTGTTGGATACAGAGTGATTAAGGCACTTTAAACCAGTGGTAGGCAGGTTTGAGTGGGGTTTGCACAGAGGTAAGCACTTCTAACTTCCAGTCACAGTTTCTTACACCCAGTTAGCTTCTCCTTTGCTTAATCTGTGTTGGCAGTGCTTACCCCATGCAAACGCACTTACACACGCTTACTAGTGCTTACATATGCTTACTACTGCTTATCTCTGCTTACACCTGCTTACTGCTGCCTTATTCATTATGATACTGACTCTACACATGTGCATTTCCTGCAGTACTTCAGTTGATAAATATATGTTATTTAGTGGGTTTTGCAATACAAATATTGCTTATACCATGCTTTGCCATGTAAAATAGACTGTGCTGCAGTGGAATTCGACCTGGCAATGCCTGCTCCTTAGGCGAACGCTCTGCCCACTACACTATTGCTGAGATGCTTCATTTGCATATTTCTTCCTTGTTATCCTCTCAGCCTTTTAAGCTGCTTTAACTGTAGCTAAGCAAAGGGCACATCCACGCACCTACGGTTAGCTGTACTCGGAGTTTTAGAAAACAATACAGAGTTTTTTTTTTCTCTTTTGATTTTTATGTCCTGTTGCTGTCGTACACATGGGGGGCTGCTGGTGGCGATATGTGGACACCTATGTGCGGTCTCACTCATTTATTTCCATTTTCTGCTGTTCAGCATTGCAGGGGCATGTTTATTCTGAGAGCTCTGCTCTCAGACACGCCCCCTGCACTCGTACATGCTCCATGTAAGCCTGGGAGGTTGGGCAGCACGCCTTCATTAATATGCATGGCGCTCTGCAGTCCTCCTCCTACACGGGCGCTTCCTGCACAGAAGATTAGTGAATCCGGGTCACAGTCTTACCTCAAAAACACAGAGCAATAAGGGAAAGGAAGGGAAGATATAAAATGCCACCATGGAAGCATCGTATAGAGTAAGCTATAAAGCAATTAAGGCATGAAGTGTCACTATTAGAAGAATATAGAAGAGGGAACAGATCAGCAAAAATATTTATAAAGATAGATGTGGTAAAAGCAGCACACAATATCAGAACAGACCAGGATCTATCATATACTACTGAAAATAATAAACTAAAAATATCACCACTAACAGAAAAATGTAGAAGATATGCAGATAAATATAAAGGAAAAGTACAAAATAACTAATTTATTGATGACCAAAACTGTTTTATAGAGAACTGGGAAACAAAGTAAAAGGATTGAAAAGACCACCAAAAAAAGAAGAAACAGACACAGTTTGAAGAAATATTTATTAAGACCATGTGGAACTTAACAACGATCCTGAATGGATAGAAAAATGTAAAAAAACAGTAAGGAATTCAAATGTACAAGAAATGAAATGGAGTGAAGTAATGGCTACAGAAAGTGAAACAAAATTAAGAAAATCTCCAAACTGGAAACCCCCATACCCAGATGTAGTACCTAACTTCTGGGTAACAGTATTAGCATCTTTATAGAAAGATTTAGTCCTGAGTAAGAATTAGTTATATGCGTATCTTGAACAGACACCAACCTGGTTAACAACAGGTAAAATAATACTCCTCCTTAAAGGTGAACCTGTAAGCCATCCTAAAAACTACAGAACTGCCTTCCAACAATGTACAAACTATATACTAGAACTGATGCAGACAGAGTTTATAGTAATTTAGAAAAAAGTCAGTCATGGCAATATAACAAAAGGGTAACAAAAGAATGTCATATGGAACAAATGATCATGTGTAAATAAAGCCAAATTAGAGAATTGTAGAAACGGGAGGAATATGATAGATTACAAAAAAGCATTTGACAGCATCCAACATTCTTACATAAAGGAGTGCTTATAGATGTATCCGTTACATCCTGCATTGATCAATTACATTACAGGGACCATGAAGCAGAGACAAACCCCTTTGCAATTAAGCTATGACAAAGAGAAAATTATTATCACAGAGATACATTTCAGAGGGGGCTATTCCAGGGTGATTGTTTTTGTCACTGCTGCTGTTTTGATTTACCCTTAACCCATTAAGTTCTTTACCTAACAGATTAGGTCACGGTTACAGTCTTACTCCCAGAAAAAAAACTTGCTTAAAGACTTTGCATCTACTTTTTTTGGGTTACTTAAAACTGTATAACTCATCAGATGAGAAGGTGAAATCATAGTTGCAAGTAGTTAAAACTTTCTCATATGATATAAGAATATTATTTGGTCTTGATAAATGTGCAAAAGTAATGTTTAAAGCAGGAAATTTGCAGTTCCAAAAAATATCAGTCTTGGACAGGGATATAAAGAAACCTGAGCAGGAGGAAGTGTATAAATATTTGGGAATTGATGAAGATCTGGCAACAACATATGAACAAATGTGAATGAAACTCAGCAAGAACACTTCAGGAGACTAAAATTAATATTGAAATTAACCTAGACATCTAGGAATAAAGACCAAGTTATAAACCAATTTGCTCTTCCTGTTCTAATTTACAGTTTTGGTGTGATTGACTGGCCCCAAAAGTTGTTGGATCAGTTCAGCAAGAAAACACAAAAAATGCTTCATGCTTACCAAATGATATATAAGAATCAGTGTATACCAAGATTATATATTCCTTGCTCTGAAGGAGGCATGGACATCCTCAAAACTGATTACACATATCAATCTACACTCATGGGACTGCACACATGTCTGCTGACCTCATTAGATCAAAACATAGTGAAAATGTTAAAACATGAGGAGAGGAAGTCTCAGCTGACATCTTTGCTTAGTTTAGCAGATGCATTCCAGTGTCAAGTGGGAATGAAAAACAATCCAGAACTAGACAAAAATCAGATAGCAACTGATTGTGCCAAAAAACAAAAAGAATATAAGGAGAAGGATCAGATTACCCCCCCCCCCCCTTTGGTATGTACCTAACCAGGCATATCCAACAAATTGGAACATCCACAAAGGTTCCTCACTAAAAGAATACAGGGCATAAGTAAAATGTCCTTTGCAGACTGCCTCAAGGCTCTGTCCCTGTATTCTGTCTCCCACAGCCTATTGAGGGGAGATCTATGTCTGGCATACAGGGCACTATCAAACCCACTCTGATGGATCTCCTGCATATCCACAAAACAAACAGCACCAAAATGACCCATTCTAAACACTTAAACTTTGGCTGTGAAATAAATAAGACCTGCTGGAGAGACAGGTATGTATTCCAGAGACTATCCCATCTGTGGAACAGGCTCCCCATCCATATGAATTAGAGTTCCTCCCTAACCCAATTCAAGTGCAACTTTGACAATTGGATGGGGAACAGGAAATTAATACTTGGTTTGGCACATATGTCTCTAATGGATACAGACAACCTGCAAATGGTTCATCTCCCAGGCCCCTGCTTGTAAATGTTTAATCTCCCAAGCCCTTGCTTACACTTATCAAGTGCACCAGAATTTGTCAGAGATTTGTGATGCATCGCTAGGCTTAAAAATGCCCTTGTGGTGATTAGCTAACTATGGACCTATGAACCTATAAGTAGCAGAAACGGAATCCATTAATGCATTCAAGAGTCATGATTCATGTGGGGAAAGGGTTAATGAAAGGAGAACTGGAGAACAATGTTAAATACACTTAAAAGACAGAGTAAACAGGGCTTTTTCCTTCCATCAGAGTAATATAATGTAACTTGAATTAACAAAATACCTTCCTTTGCCAAGAACATGCTTAAGGGCAAAGATACATAGACATGTTAACAAACTAAGACTATGGTCTCCTTAGCCTACCTGACTGTGCAGCAAGCCCAAATGCAGCTGTCCTTCACGTACTGCTGTATTATCTCATCCCACTATCCACCAACCACAGTCTTCATTGAATCCCCCTCAGTGCCTCTACTCTACAGTTGCCTTTCTCATTGTGTTATAAGGCACTTCACTCTCATCTCATTAAAATAGTATAACCTCCCCATGCTTGTTATCATGTTTGAGCCTTTTTAAGGGGTCTATATTATAACAGTGAACACTTAAAATATTGAATGCTGTACAATCGACCCTAAAATGTCGAAACAGCAAAATGCCTAACATATGGAACAGTGATTTATTTTTTCCCAGGGAAAAAAAATCGCTGCTCCATAAAAAATAAATAAATAAATAAAAACCCAAACACAAAATGTGCCCGCCACACCCCCCCCTACTTAAATATACCAACTCCGAGATCGCACCATAGTGGAGGAAATGGCAAAGTCCCAAAAACGGCCCAGTGATTTTTTCCCTGGGAAAAAAATCACTGTTCTGTGCGTTCGGGATTTCGCAATTTCAAACAAAATGGTTTGATTAAACAGCGTTCACTATTTTAAGCGTTCACTGATTTAACAGGGAACCTTTTAAAGCACTTAATGCATAAACAGTTAAATAAACTTGATTTTCTTATCCCTAATGTTTTCACTGCATCCATATCATGTTCCCCTCACTTTTTCAATTAAATTGTGTACATTTTTACAGTAAATTGTTCTTTTTTCTTCATTTGAAAATGACAAGCATTTCAACAGCAAAAATACTTTAGCAGTTCATTTCCCCATTTGTGGAAACCAATATTTCAGAGAAATTGCCTCATACCCCAAAAGCCGCATACCATTCTCATTTTTTATTCTTTATAAACTTTTTATACCCCATGCCTGATGGTCATTACACCTCCATCACCATTCCCCATTTGTTCACTGTAAGGGCAAGAATGTGCATTCATCCCTACCAGGGGCAAGAGCCACCAGCACCCATTTATTCCTATGGGCAACAATACGTGATGGCACAGCCATTAAAGAGTGAGCCATGAGGAGATCTTTTAAATACAGCTACAACCACTCTTCTTGGTGGTAAGCTAAGCACTCACATTACTGCAGAGACAGTCTAAATTCTATTACATAAGTGTGACTGCTCTGACATGTACTCACCCAAGGGCTACAGTCACCAGATTTTGTGACTATGTCCTCACCTCTCCTCATCCTGTAAGATGCTTTTGGAATGGGTTTCTTGCCACAGACTTGGAGTGATAAAATTCACTGGATGTGCACCATCAAATCCCTTCCCCCCATGGGAGCACTCCAGCAAAGAAAGATGATTGAGCACTACCTCCACTCATCTCTTCCAATACCTGAGCCACTAGTCAAACTCAGGTAATCTGGGTCACAGTCAGAGCTCTATCCCTCTCTGCTATGAAGCCTGATCACCCCCTCACCATTTTAGTAATACTATGCCATACTGTCTTTCCCGGCTGGATATCCATTTCAATAAAGACAATAATATCTGGCCGGAATATTCCACATGCATCCTTATCATTGCCCTTACCAGTGGGAAGATGGCCTCATCTTCTCTTGATATTATTTCCCTAATTGTGCACCCTAAGCATCTGCCTGACCTCTCCAGGGCTCTGATTTCCCTAATATTGGTGGAGTGTAAAGTGAGTGAGTGCTCAACCTATAAACTACTTTTCCTATACCAACAAATAGTTGATCACTATTTTCTGCAGGAAGTCACTGCCAACATAGCTCCTGTTTATATGCCAACATTAATCCAAATGTTATGGGCTTTTCTAATTTCTCCACAATTGTACAACTGAGGAGTTAGTATATATAAATAATGGGGGTATTAATACCCCCACATGAGAGTACAGGGGGCTTGCCTTCTCCTCTATAAAAACATTTTTTTATTCTCTCATCCAGCTTAACCTTTCTATAATTTGTTTCACTTATTTGAAGCCTGGAATGATTCTGTGTTGAGGAAATGTAGTGGAATCAGCCTTTCACACTGCTCTTTAACATTGTAGTTCATTACCTGTCAAGAAGTGACCATATCTCCTGTACTCTTTCTCCTCTGTTCTCTCTAGGAGAAAACTTTACAGTAAATTCGTCTCTTATCCATCAGCATGTACTTTTTGAATCAGTTCCCAGCTACCAACAAGTCACTTATAATATGGCCTCCTTCCTGCACTGTGCCAGATCATATAGGAGACTGACACATCTATCTGCCAATACCACACCAAACTTGGTGTCATCATCAAGTACTTAGTTTCACACCCCAACCTCAGTGAATAATCAGCTGTTTCAATAGAGAATTTAATTAATACATTTACCTTGACAGTGTAATGTTTTAACTCCATTTAAGTTTCTGGCATCGCATATGTTCCCCTGCCCAGCAGTCTGTATATGATTCAAAAATGTTGATTGCTTATGCAACACATCATTCTGATAGAATATAAAGCTACACATATGATTTTGTGAGGCAGTTTAAGGCACAAACTGATAACGTTATTATTAGTAGTAGTAGTAGGAAAATGTAAAGGGCTTGTCAGCATGGGATATTTTAAAATATAATGATTATATATAATCAATATTTTAAGAGTGTAGTGGACATTACTTTTGAGATATAATGGTATAATTTTAACATGTGTTTCTGTGATTATAAACAACAATAGAACATTTTGCCATGTGAAAAACAGTCATTGTGCAATAGGTTAATATTCCACAAGGACCAATTAAGGCTACATCCATGGGGGCTTGACCTTTCAGTACCTACTAATCATGTTAATTATTCTGGAACTCATTAACACAAAGAGATAAATATAGCTAACTTGACTTGTGACATAAGTTACATATTTATTTATTTGTGTATTCACCTGTGTTAACATTTAATGTTTGCTTCAAACAGGATCCGTCAAAGTAACGGAGTAACTTACTGAAGATATACAATCATAACAACAAACAAAAATTGTGTATTACAAACAGTCTAGACAGGCATAGTGATGTTTTTTCTCAGTGGCACTGTCTGCGATTGATACAATCTATTAATGCTGGATATCTTATTATGATGATATTAAACTCAAAGAACAAATTTGTAGGGAAGGAGACAGAAGAAGAAAGAATGTTTATTTAATATGCCTAGATCTGCAGTACAAATCGAAATGCTGGCCAGATGACAGAATGAGTTCAGTCCCACAGCATTATGAACTTGTTCTAGACTTTGTGACCACCTATCTGCACCATATGTATGACAGGAATAATATAACCACTTCCCCAACACCAGGGTAAAGTATGAAGCAAAACACAGTCTTGCAAACATGCCAGACACACACACACACACACACACACACACACACACACACACACACACACACACACACACTTGCGTGTGCTCACATTTGAAATCAGCAGAAGACTGACTCAAGGGCTCTTTGGAGCAGAGTCTGTCTTGTCACAAACTTGGATGCCTGGGTTTGTATCCTACAGGCATAACATGCATAGTCTGTGATCCTAAACAAGTCACTAAACATTAATTTTGACCTGCTCTAGACATGCCATAACTGAAAATAAATTTTTGACTTTGTTATGTTACCACTATTCTGCTATGTAGAGCTCCAGAAAGAGAAATAATTAAAAGTATTGATGAAGTGAAGATATGGATAAGTTCCAGATAGAACATGCATCATACCTAGAAATAGTGGAAAAGAGCTAGGCTTACAAAAATAAAGTAGAGAATTAGGATAACATTTGCATTGGTGCTGTCTACTAAGAAATAAATATATAGTCAGAGGTTTCGATATATTAGACTTGTTACAAATGATGGCCAAACACCAGCTCATCATCCATTCGGATCTATACCAGTCCATCGAAACAGCTGACGATCAAACACCAGATGTTCGAACTGTGAAGTTCGAACACTGATTATCGCGAAGTCGCAGAACACCGAATTCATTCCCAGGGAAAGAATTTGGCGGGCCATTTCTGTGGCTTCACGATTATCGGGACTGTGGTGGGAAGGTACGGGTCAGGTTCAGGTAAGTGTGCGATTGCGTGGACGGTAGGGTTAGGGCACGGCTTAGGTGAGTTAGGGTTAGGGCGCGGGTGAGGTGGGTGTGCGATAGTGACAGACTTTAGAGTTAGGGCGGGATAGGTGAGTTAGGGTTAGGGTCAGGTGAGTGTGTGATAGTGACGGACCTTAGGGTTAGGGTTTGGGTTAAGGTAAGTGGATAGATAGTAGTGTATGTACAGTTTAGTGTAGGGTTAGATGTAGAATTTTAAGTGTTTGTGTGTGGATTGCTGTTTTTTTGGTGTGCTTGTGTTTTGTGTGTGTGTGTGTGTGTGTGTGTGTGTGTGTGTGTTTCTTGGAACAGCGATTTTTTTTCCCCTGGGAAAAAAATCGCTGTTCTAAGACTTTGATGTTTTTGTACTTCGTGGTTAGAAGTTCGAACATATGGTGATCGAACTTCAGCCGTTTTGGTGAACTGATATAGACCCATCCATTCCATATGTAAGGGTTTGTACCTAGAAATGTAATGGTGGTGTATCATCAGAAAACCCAGCCTATACATGTTTTCAAAGTTATACTTCCAAGGATTCAAGCTTCTCTATGACATAATATTTGGTCTCTGACTGTTCCTCATGAAAGTGAAGTTGTAATTACACTAAACTTTACAGAGGAACAGATTTCTAAGCACTTTTGCATGACCTAGGACCTGTGAGGACTGGCATATTTATGGTAAGAATAATAAAAAAGAAGAAAAATTTGCTAATGCCAAATGGGTGCTTTACTGATGACACATTAATTCAGTAATGAAAACAATCTGGGAGTTTGTAAGCTTATCATTTGAGTGCCTGCCCTGTGATGACATGGGCTATGTTAAATAAGATATTGTATGAAAAAAAATAATAAAATCTGCCTCGTTCATTGAAGAGTAAGGTATTCAAACTAAATACATATTATTTTTTTGAGTTTCCCCCATAGAAATATAGAAAAAGCCTGAATGTACTATTTATATTTCAACAAACCCTTGAGCTATTTATAATAATATGCATACATTTTTCAGTTTCCCATGAAACTTTGAAAAAATAACAATTACATAGCTATACACACTACAGTATATTAAATATATGCTTATAACTTTGTTGTTTCCTTATTTTCATACTAGCTTCCAGCTTTTGATAAGATTTTTGTAATAATTGACTTTGGGGATTTTGCCTATTAAGGGAAAAATGAAAATGTGGTAATACATTAAAATAGAGTAACAAACTGATTTATCATACTAGCTCTATCATTGTCTTCTACAGGCCAGGTTAGTATGTAGAACTTAATGGATATAACATTTGGAAATGGACTCCTTAAATTGAGTTGTATACTAAACGACTATCTCATTTTAAAGGTTAAGTGTAGGAAATATCCAAGTGTTTGGCTAAACCCACCATATAAGATTATCATTGCACACATATTTGTCAGGATACTTTTACACAACAGAAGTAATAAGGCAAACAACAAGTACAATACAAACTTTACCATAGTACTTGTAATGAGAACAACCTGTTAAATTAAAGATCATTACTGATTGGTCTGTTAGTGTCCATTTTTAGATCAGGGTACGGGTGCCTATTCTTGACACTGCAGTAAAATGCCCAAAACGTTATTAAGTCTTCTACCTTTAGCATCACAAATACAGTATTTACAGCTCAACATTTATCATTTTTGAATGACTTTCTAGCCTTTGTTCAGTATTTCTTATTGTAAAATTCCTTGTTGGGGTTCTGCGGTACAAACAACATTGCTCTGCAACTGTTTGCTCTTTTATATGATAAGTGTGAAGCTGAGGAAGTTAGCTTTCATTTTACAGTTCCTTTTACACACATTTTAATCAAGCAGCCAGGTAAAAGCAACTGAAACAACAGCAGTATTATTCTCTGTCAAATAGTATTACTTATTAAAGGTGTCATCTCTTTTTTTTTCCTGGTAATAACTTTACAAGTACAAATATACAGTAGGTAACTTCATGTTATGTGCTGCAAATCATATCTGATCATAATTATTACCCTATAAGTCATTTTAAAAGTAAAGTTAGAATATTTTATACTATTTAAAAGAATGTGTTATCAGTGGCTATGATGTGTTTTGAAAGTGCATTTGTGCCTGATTTAATACGTATTTGGTACAAATGTTCTCTCACCCTGTCTCTAAGACACATCATAGCCACTGATAACACGCATTCTTTTAAATTTATGGTTATTTATATTAATATACCTAGTTTAAGAGGTGGTGACGTTAGGAATTTTACAGAGAGGAATGAAACGAGTTGGATCATCAGAATTCAAGCCCATTTATACCCTGGTTTAAATGAGAAAATCCCTATTAAACCAGCTCTTAAAAATAGGAGGCTTGTTTATGTTTAAGTAATACATACTATATATTTGCATTTATTTTTAATGATATACTTTTAATAATATATTTTATATATGTCATTTATTGATTAAGTTTTTCTGATATATGTGATGTATATATTTAATTGTATTTTGTAATTATACAATGTACTTTTGTTGGCATATTTATATCTTTTATGCTTTCCTGATGGGATACTTCGGTACAGATGGTTTAAGGTTGAGGAGTATGTGGATTCATTTATTAACTAATTAATCTTATCTGCCTATTGGTAGTCAGATTGTCACAGCAACAGAGATTCACTTATCTGGTGTAGACATATGCAGCAGCTAGATTCTTTTGTTTAAAGATGTAACCAGGAAGTGCTCCCAAAGCAGGTCACAATAACATCTCATTCAAAGGACAAACACACTTAGGAGTTCAACACCCCCTAATATTGCACTCCACTGTCAACAATCTAGCCACCCGGAGTATGAATAGAACCCAAAGCCTTCTGGTTTTCTAGCACCAAAGGCAAGTGTTCTACCTGATGCATCACTGGAACTGCACATACAACATGCTTAGAATACTTCAGCCAGCTGATGCCTCTACATGGAAGTATGTTACAAAACTCTGCTTTATTTAGAAAGGTGTGATGTATTTTATTAGGTTCCCAACTGAGAAGCCTTTTGTGCAGAGTCTATATGTTGTACTTGTCTTCATATGTGCTTTCTCCAGGTTTTCCATTTTTTGTTTCCTCCTGCAGTCCTGATAACATTTCTTCTGATGTTTAATAAGTCAACAGAAAGCAATCTGATATTTAACATTTATAAAAGTCTAGTTTTACAGCACAGTGGATTAACAAATATTCAACTAAAAGAACTGCATAAAGAATTATCAGTGTATAAAATAAAACTGAAGGTGATTTAGCCAAAAGAATATGCCAGAAGTGTATAAATGAAATAGAAATAAAAACATTATTGAGGCAGTCTGAGATGGCACCCAGAAACAAACATGCAGTAGTAATTTAACTGCATGCATGGTGTGGCCACCTATATAAGAGAACGGACTGTAAGGCTAATAACCAAACCTGTGAACTATATGGGTAATTTAATCATTTTGCCGCGATACAAATGAAGAAATAAAATAAAATAGAAGTAAAACATTTACATTCAGGATTCAGCTGAAGTTAGCGGCAGATCAAACACTGAACTGTAGGTGGGTGCAGTTGAAATGCATAATTTCAGTAAAACTGGCTCTGACAATGCTTTTTGGCAAGAAATATCATACAGTCAAGTAAGTAATGTTGCTTTTAATTTATATAGAGAAACCGAAAGCATTAAGCATTATTTCTGAATCTGTGCTCAAAATGTAATTTGTCTGGTTCTGTCTGTAATTCTTAGATTACTCTCCTTACATACTTGTGTAAAATTATGTTATTTTTGTGAGTCCAAGCATAAAAAATACTGGTGGATTCCACCATAGACAGTATGGTAGAAGAGATGGGAACTGTATTCTCACACTATTAGCAGTTACAAAATTATGAGAGGAGAGCAGCACCGATAGAACCAGGGACATACCAAAATATAAGAGAATGGAAGTATCCAAGCCAAGAAGCCAAAATTTAACAACAGTTGGGAATAAGTTCAAGACCAAATCTTGGAATCATTTTTTTTTCAAAGAGAGTGGTGAATAGTTAGAATATTCTACCAAAGAGCTTAGTATGTAGTGATAATATAGGATTAGAAGTAAAGAATGTGTTGGAATGACAAGAGCAAGCAAAGCAGAACAGCAAACTTACAGACTGTAGGGATCAGGGAAGATAATCTTGAAGCAGCAGTTAACTATGGAGAATGATGTACATAAAAATGAGCTTCTAAGCTTAGTGTTTGGTATTCTGTTGCCAGTTTCATATTTCACATATTGAGGTCATCTGGTCCTCCTTTCATATGGCATGTGATACAGACCACGCTTCATTTCATTCTTCTCCCTCTAGACTGTATCCACAACATGTCCTTCTAGATACCGGTTTTCCATAACTGTATACATTATTCTAGATATGGCCTCACTAGCTGTCTGTAAAGATGGAAAACACTTTTTTCTTTGCTTTCTACTAGCGATGTGCAACCCTCTAGCTCACTGGATCTCCACTCCACCTCATTACTTTCCCATACTATTGTTTACTAACTCTTTGGTATGACTTCCCAAGACCAGTCAGTTCTGTTATTGCTGTTATTACCCTCTCTGTACATTTCAATTTTTCCAGGATTTGGCTTGCATGGCACATTGTATAACATTTTTCACAGTGAATTAAAATACTATATTTTAACTATCTGCTCACCCTTACCACCTCCATTTGCTACCTGACCAGACCATCATCTGACTACAGTTCATGTCATGCAGGAGGCCATATTAAAAGATGTGAAAAACAGAAACAGATGGAGATTATCTCCAAGAAAATATCACATTAATTGTTTCCATCTCTACAAATGCTGTGATATTTATGAAACAATGTATTATTTAGTTTAATTTTTTTGTTCTGTTGACACTTTGAATCCCTATGAAAGGAATCACTCAAATTAAAGTACCACTACTATGCATGTTCTTTAAAACAGAACTGCAAAAGTGGCAAAAGTGTCAGAACACAAAACATTTAAAAAGTTACATGAAGCACACTATACCCTCTGCATGGTCAATATATTTATCATTCCTTTTTAAAAGTGTGTAATAAACTTAAGTTTGAAAATGCTGCTTTTATATAGTCTCACTGCATTTTGAGTTTTGCTAATGGCTGAAGTCTGTGTGACTGAATTAAAATGAATCAGAGCAGTTTGTAAGGTAGTACAGAGTTGAAGAAAACGTTTAGTGTTCAATAGGCATTAACAAGAATCCCAACAAATGGGCCTCTTTTTTTTCAAGGTTTAAAATCAAACACATAGTCATGTGTACGAGCTTGTTGTTACAATTGCTTGACTTTTGTATTCACAGTGGATTTGCATATTTTTTATTTACTTTGAACTATGCACACCTTCTGTGGTATTTCCATTGAGGCTTCATTTAACATGAAAAGTCATGGCTATGAAAGCTCTAAATGGATTTCAGTTTCTTCACATCATTTTGTTCTATTCTCTCTTCTTTTTCATCCTAACAAGTGTAACAGTTTCTGTGCAAGGTAAGAAGTGTAACGAACAGGGGCATACATAACAAAATGTAATGCAATTAAGGGTGAGAATTAAATGATGATATGTTGTGCATTTACAGTTTTCATTTCAGAACTTTTACTCTGTAGAGAAAATGCACGTACTGCAGTATAAGCCATATGTGACATTCATACTCCAGTGCACCTTTGTACTTCTCTGTTAAAAGGAAAAATATGATCATCTGTTTCAAAAAATAAGTGCATGATATGAGACAGTTTGCGTCACCTATCTGAGCTACTGCTTTATAGCTAGTTCCTTTTTTCATTTCTTTTTCTTTATTTTACCTTCTTTCATTTATTCCTTCATTCCTTTTTTAAAAAACACATCTTCTCTGCCTTTTGTTTACTCACTTTCTTTCACACTCTTTCCCGTTTTCTGTCTCCTTTCACTCAATTTATATTAGCCTCACTTCAAAATATGAATGGAATAAGTGAATAGTTTTATAGTCGTTTATTGTGATATTTTCCCTGCACTGGACCTTGTATAAATCTGTTAAGGAGCATTAGGCAAGGAGTCCACGATTATTTTTATTATGTGGAATGCATACCATATACTTATTGAACAGTGCACGATGTTTAACCATAATCTAAATCCAGAAAACAGTGCTACAGGTGGACCTAACATGCCTGATTATATCTTATTTTGCTTGACTTTTGTATTCATAATGGATTTGCATATTTTTTATTTACTTTGAACTATGCACACTTTCTGTGGTATTTCCATCGAGGCTTCATTTAACATGAAAAGTCATGGCTATGAAAGCTCTAAATGGATTTCAGTTTCTTCACATCATTTTATTCTATTCTCTCATGAACGTGTGAATTTACTCCTAGTAACATCATGAGTGACCAAACATGCAGCAGGGTGCTATCCTTTCCTGAGTAATGCTGATGTCACACATCACATCACTAAAATTTAGTTGTGTGAGTGAATTTGTGGTTAAATACAGTGACTGGTTAAAAGTGGTCAGTGAAACATTTTTACAATTACCAAGCAAATCTACAGCTAGTAACAGGCAGGAAGGCAAGGCTCAGCAGTTGTAAAATCCACACATTTTATTAAAAGTTTTTGCAATTACAGTTATAATGAAGTAATTGTCATGTATCGATGGACAATTGTTTGTGTCCTCTGATGTTTAATTACATTTTGAGGCTTAGACTGTATAGATTGCATTTTGGGAATTTGTTACACAGCTATTACTCAAACAATAACCAACAAGTGGGTGTGGGTATGTAAGGATTTACCCACGGTTGGCATGGTTTGATCACAAGGATGAAGCTCGAGTGATTAAAAAAAGCCAGTTGTGGATAAATCCTCATATACCTACACCCACAAGTCAGTTATTGCTATTATACAATAACATTATTTAAGAAATAAATTACTTACCTTTCTTAAATAATGTTTTTGTATAATGGTGCTTAGTGGTCATCTGCATTGTTTCCTCATTTTTCCACATTTGTTGATGATATGCATATACATGGGACTTACGTTCCCATGCTTGCACAGTACATCAGTGCTGTTGAAAATAAGCAAAGGAGAAAGGAAAATTTCCTTTGCTTTTTATTTATTTATTTTTTTTTTAATTATAAAATCCAGACAGTTTAGATGTACAAGAGGGGTAGAAATACAAGGAAAATCAGGTACTTTCTTTACTTTTGCAGAACACACCTGATTTTCCTTGTATTTGCTCTGTCCTCCATATGTACCTCTCAACCTCTTAGCTAAAGAAATGTGGACAAAGCCTAAAATAAGAGCGACAAAGGCTCCATAATGGGAATCAATTATAAATGTTGCTTTTACAAAATTAGAAAGCTGTTAGAATAACAAGATTTGTGTTCACATGCACTGTCTGAAAGATTTGAAGTCTGAAACTCAAATGTCTGACATTATTTAATGACTTCACTTCTCAGTGATTTGTCAGGAAATCACAAATTTTATGAGGAGTAGACCAAAAATATGAGGCAAAAATCTGGGCATTCTGTGAAAATCTGGACAACTGAGACATATGCCTCCGTAGCATACACAAATAGAAGAAAGCCTGGCCACTTAATGGCACTTTAGTGACCAGGTTTTCTTCTATTCATGTATGCTCAAATTACAACAGGCATACTGTTGGTCTGTCCAATCAGTGTGCTTGTTTTTGAATAGTAATGAGCTACCATTGAATAATAGGCTATATTTGCACATGTTGAAGAACTCTTCTAATATTTTACTTCCCATTTTTTGTGATTGCAATGTGTCTTGTAAGATTTCATACTAGTTGAGATATATATATATATATATATATATATATATATATATATATATATATATATACCGAAATTCTGAACAGGAAATTGCATACAGCATGGACCAGGAGATTTCCCTTGTTCTCGCTGTAGTGCGATCTCGGAGTTGGTATATTTAAGTAGGGGGGTGTGGGGGGTGCAGGGGGTGAAGCCCCCCCTGCTATATACAGTTTATTCTGTGTTTTTTTTTATTTTTACAGGTCTAGTTCACATTTTTGAATATTCAAATGTTCGATCATATGGTCTCGGCCACATGAATTTCAAACATTTGAGCATTCGGTTATGTGAAGTAGACCTATATATATATATATATATATATATATAAAATATATATATATATATATATATATATATATATATATATATATATATATATATATATATATATATATATATATATATATATATATATATATATATATATATATATATATATATATATATATATATATATATATATATATATATATATATATATATATATATATATATATATATATATATATATATATATATATATATATATATATATATATATATATATATATATATATATATATATATATATATATATGTGTGTGTGTGTGTGTGCAGGGTCTCTGTTGTGAGGAAAATGTCACTTTCACCCAGTGGTTATAATACTTAAAGGAGCAGGAAGCACAACCTCCTGCTTACAGAATATGGGGGGGGGGTCTGCCGTCCCCAAGGAATATTGCTTTTGTGTTTCTGTAGTGCTGTGACGTCTGTTTTTATCCAGCGTATTTCTCAACAGGCACTTCAGTTAAGTTCATGTTATGCCATTATGGCTTTGTTTCATGAACTGTTAAATAAACTAACTTAAATAAAAGTTCATATTTGACTGCATATGAATGTTAACATTGTTTCCATGAAGAATAAAAATTACAAGAATTAGGTGACTGAGTTCTTGTTCACACTGAGGCAAAACCTCATCCCATTCATATATCCCTAAGCATGCTCACACTCTGGTTAATATGGAATTGTAGTCAGTTCTAACCCCTTCTACAGACAACCTGATGGCACTTGATGTTTTGAGACAGTGTAGAAACTACTTCATGCTTACTATTGCTGCCACATCATGACTAAATTTGTATGGGGTGAAAGTACTTACTGAATTTGTACATCTTGTTCTCACAGCATTACTCAGTCAGCAAGCAACAAACACAAAACACAGCAGCACAGAGCACATCCACTATACTTACTTATGCCAAGGTGGTTAAGAAGTCTCTCCGCAAACCTCCTAGAATAAGAATTAAGAAATTTCAGCCCTCAAGCTGCATCGCTATATCAACATGTACATTAGCACCCATTTCACATACATTAGTGAGTCAAAAGGGTGCATGCTACATGCCCTTAAAGCTTACAGTGGATATTTTAAGAAATATGTTAGTAATTAGTGATTCTGTTGTAAAGTTCAATAACACTACCCTCATGAGACTGGACAAAACAAGGAAACCATTACCTGTCATTTCTGAGCTAGAAAAGGGATTTTTCAAGGGCTCTTATGTATCTCCATCCTGACAAACACAACAGCCTGGTGGTGGCCATTGCTGGGGTAAATGACTTTCAGCATGTCACTGAAAGGGAAATGCAGAAGGATATGACTGGCCTTAGTAAATATGTAGTAGAGGCAGGAAAGGCACTCATTTTGAGTGGTATCTTGCCATTAATTAGAATGATGCCAAAATTCAAGGGCAAGATAAGTGGCTTCAATAATTGGCTTAGTACCAGGTGTAATTCTAGGGGGATCTAGTGTATGTCTGCTTTGGGAGAGATGGCTGCTAGGTCCTCCAACACTATAAAAGATGGTCCGTACCTCTCTTTCCAGGACCTATGAATTATGGTTAAAGTATTTGCTGTCCCCATAGTGCATTTTTTTAGGCAGAGACCACCTACTCAGTATTACTACCTTGAAAATTCCACCTCAGAACACAGTACAGTGGCACTCCTCAAAGCCTGGAGTCTAAATAAAGATTAACGTCTGAGCTTGAGGCCCTACTGCAACTGAAATATATACATATGTTTAGTTACAGAAATATGGTTTAGTGCAATGAAAACACCTTGTATATTCCTGTGTTTAGTGCCTGTATTGCATTCAACATGGGAATAGCTACAAGGAGTGTTAGTCTTAGCCACAGACCCTGTGAGCACGATTTTGGAACTTTAAGTCTCCATAAACAGTGTCACAAAATAATGTATATAGCTGGGAGATGCAGGTAAAACCATTCAGGTATTGGTGAAGACTGGTTGTGGGGTGTTGTATTCTGAATGAAGAGAAATGTTTTGACCATATGGCAAGCTGAAGATGACAGTGGTATTCATCTTGGAGATGTACAGGAGGAGATCCATTTATTTGATAGGTGAAACTTTAGATGTGTTTTAAATGTTTGCATTTTGAATGGATTTTGTTGGTAATGGGATAAGGTTCTGTAGTTTAGTTGCACTAAAATAGTTACATAATTTGACTCACCTGCAGTATCAGATGATTTGGACATAGTGATTAGTGATTTTGCAGTAAAGCATAAAATTCTATTGAGGGAGTAGCATACCTCTCAACTGTTCAGTTTTTCTCAGAATGTCCAGATTTGTACCTTGTATTTTTTGGTCTGTTCCTCATAAAAATGTGTATTTTTTTAGCAAACCATTGAGGACTGAAGACACAATATAATCACATATATTTTACATTCAGACTCCGTATCCTTCAGAAAATGCATGCTAACTCTAAACTGTCTAAGTTTATAAGAGCAGTATATTAAATATGTCCCTGTTTTTTGGCATTTGTCCCCCCATTATTTTGGCTTTGTCCAGATTTCTTGCTTTAAAAGCTTGGGAGGTATGAGAAGCAATGTAGTATTAAGTTGTTATTGGCTGGATAATCATCTGGTGAAGTAGTGGTGTGTTCTATTGTCATATTTTACTGCAAATCTGGATATTTTGTTATAACATTGGTCAAATTTAGACAGCTGTGAGATTTGAAGTTTAGTGAAGATTGGGGCAGGATAAAGGAGAGATAGCAGTACGAAAGTAGAGTTTATACATCTTCTGGCTATGTCAGTGAGGTAGGTTTTTACTCTGAACAATGTACCTAGTTTTTGATGAGTATTTTTGACTACATGTGATACATTGTGGTTGAATTTCAAATGGTCATTTATGATAACACCCAGTAGTTTTGTGTTCTATCATGGTGTATTTGACAGAGAAAATAGTGAATAGTGTTGTTCTGGTAGAGATGAGTTTGGGGGCAAACAGCAGTAAGTTAATGTTTTAAGACTTAGAAGTAGTTGTGAGCTATTTAGCTATGTCTGATCTATAAAAAAGATTGTTGGGTAAGGTCTTGGAGTTCAGAGAGAGATTTGGCAAAGCAGATTAAGGTCAAGTCACCAGTGTACTGAAATAGGGTAGCAATTTTATAGCAGTTCATTGATACATATGTTGAAAAGTATGGAACCTAGTATAGATCCTTGTCGGCCACCAAATCTTTCTGGCAAGATGTGGAGAAATACATTTTCCATTTTACTGCTTGTGCTCTGTTTGACAGGCTGTTCTTGACCCATTGCAATGAAGAGCTAGTGCGCCCTAAAAATGAAAGTATGTGTAAGAGTTTCTGGTGGAAAAAGTATCAAAAGCTTTTGATAAGTCTAGGAAGATGGTAGAAACTAAGCATCTGATGTTTCTGTGGGTGTAAACAGCATTAACAAAATTCATCAAAGTAGTAGTTGTGCTGTGATGGGGATCAAAGCCATGCTGAGTTGAAGACAGAAGCTAGTCTTCTGTTAGATAGTTGATAAGTTGCTTATGAATACATATTTTTAATATTTTTGGTAGTGACAATAAAATGGCAATTGACCTACAGTTTGAAAGATCTGTATTGATTACAACCTTGTGCAGTGGAATAATGAATGTTTTTTTCCATAGCGATTAGACTTTATTTTCAGATCAGGATCGATTTATCAGAACTGAAACTGAATATGCAATAGTCTCAGCTGATATTTTAAGATATTCTCCGGGTAGATTGCCATGGGCAGTTGTAGCAGGCTTTAATTTTTTTGAAGTATTTTTTGATGGTATATGTAGGAACTGGTAGAAAGGAGAAATGCTGAAGGAGTTTATTTGATTAAGAAGTCCTGAATTTTTACTGATTGAGGACCAGAGCAGTTTTGAATTATTAGTGTGTAGTTTTGGTTGTTTGAGTAGGGCGGCCACGGTGGTGCAGCGGTTAGCATTGCCACCTCACAGCAAGAGGTTCCCAGGTTCGATTCTCGGCTGGGGTACCTTCTGTCTGGAGTCTGCATGTCCTCCCTGTGGTCGCGTGGGTTTCCTCCAGGTGCTCTGGTTTCCTCCCACATCCCAAAGACATGCTGTAGGTAGATGGGACACTCTAAATTGGCCCTAGGCCACTGCATGAGTGTGTGCCTTCTGTGGAAGGTTGGGCGCCGGGCTGGCAACTCAACACCGTAAAAACTCCACTGCCAATCATGAGTGGACAGGTGATCCGTTGTGGCGACCCCTAACTGGGAAAAGCCGAAAGAAAAAGAAGTTTTGGTTGTTTGAGTAGTAGATTTTCTTATCGTTGGTGATAAATTGTTTTATTATGTTTTTAGTTATCTACATGCTCAGTAAATCTGAAGCCTGGAACGATACAAAGCCTATATCGTCCAAACCAGCAAGATGAAAGAGGTACTGAGTAGCTAGTAACCAAAGAAAAAAATCATTAGTTACTATCACAGCCCTGGTAAAATTCTTCCTTTTTCTTAAATGCTTCTATGGTGAAAGAAGTAAGTGAGTCGTTATTCTGTGTTAAGATTTTAGCACAGAATGACAACTCACTTATTTCTTTCATCATAGAAGCATTTAAGAACAAGGAAGAATTTTTACCAGGACTGTCATACTAACTAATGATTTTTTCCTTTGTTTACTAGCTGCTCGGTAGTTCTTTCAGCTTGCTGGTTTGGACAATATAGGCTTCCTATCGTTCCAAGCTTCAGATTTACTGAGATTTTGTTGATCCACCAATGTGGATACTTTAGCAAGCAAGAGACTAGGGTATATGCAAGCCCACTATCTGAGTGGTCCAGATAGTGAATTTTGTTTTAAGCTATCTACATGCTAGTAAAGTAGGAGATGTTTATTTATTTTTTTGTGTTGACCTTCCCTGCTTTGTTTGATTCATGAGTTGTATAGTTGCTAAGTACTGCCATGGGGCACAGTTGGCTTTGACTTTTTTTTATTCTGAGCGGGACTTGTGTGCTTAGAACTAGGAAGATTTTGTTGAACTCAGACAGAATCATCTCTGGGAAGAGTCTTTAGTAACTCCCAGTTAAAGAGATGTAGTGTATTAATAAAAATGTCTTCATGAATAGTAGTAAATTTTCTTACCAGGCTATAATGATGTGTTTGGGGCTGTTGCTTTGGTACTTATGATGTAGATTGGTAAGTGATCACTTAGGCTGTCTGACGGAGTTCCACAAAATATTTAATTTAGAAAGGATGTTAGGATCCATTTAAGGGTTGATTGTCTGGCTGTGATTTTGTTATATTTAGCTGGTGTGGTTATAAGCTGGGTGAAGTTGTAGAGATGTATATTATTGGTTAAATTTTCAGATGGTAAGGTTTGCCAGTCTATATCAGCATCACCCAATATTATGGCTTCATGAGGGATTTTTGAGTAGGCCCATCAGAGGATATCTTCCACTGTTTTAGCATTGTTACCTGGGGGTATTTACATACTTATGACTGCAACTCTCTTGTGAGGGTTTAGTTTTAGTATGGTTAGCAGGATTTCTGAGTTAGAGAAAACTGTCAGGGTGTGGAGGAAAAGTTATATATCGAGTGTGTTTTTGTAGAAAATACTGACACCACCAGCTTTTTTGTTGGCTTTGTCTAATCTGATAATGTTATAGCCTAGTGAGGTAATTTCTTCATTTTTTTTATTTCCTGGCAGAACCAGATTTCTGTGACAACTAAGATGTCTGGACTGTGTAGTGGTATTCATGCATGCACTTCAGGGGTGTTTTTATAAAATACTTTGTAAGCTGGCATGGTATATACGAAGGTCAGGGTGGGACAGTGGGTGAGATATATGAGATAAAGGAGCTGATAGTGATATGGTGTCTGGTGCCTGTATATGCTGAGTTGGGCCTGGGTTTGGATGAACATTACTGTTAAGTTCTATGGTTATGGAGGTATGATGGTACAGGTAGAGGCATTTTTGTTTGACTTTATCTTCAATACCTAATGTATGAGTAAATGATGTTGCTTTGGATAATTTTACTTGAATAGTGGGATATACAAAAGATGATACAGATATGGTATTATTGGGAAATGAGGTTCAGAAGTATTTTGTTTGAAGGACACAATATAAGAGTTTTGTTGGAACTGAGGGTAATGAATGTTGAGAAGGTGTTAAATGTGCAAGTAGGAATAGAGATACTGGTACATGGAACTGTAGTAGAAACATGTTCTTGAAATATATGAAAAGCCTTGAATAAAAATGTCTGCTGTGTGGGCTTACTACCTACAAAGCAAAGAGTAGGGGGTCAGATGTGATACCAGTCAAGTGGCAAGCAGAAGTCGGCTGTACTAGGAAGGACTAATCCTGGAAATGATAACTGACTCTTGAGGTATATAACTTCCCCTCACTAATGGGCAAGGAACCAGAACTTATGCAGGATGCTGAAAAGTACAAAAAGTACAGGCTGGAGATAATTGGCCTTACCTCTAGACATAGTATTAACTCTGGAGAAAGACTTTTCAGTAAGGGTGGTCTCTCTCCTTCTTTAGAGTTTGTCCTTGAGAAACATACTGGATGGTTGTACAAATGAACTTTCTGCCAGTAGATACAAAGGTCGCCTCAATGTAATTGAAAGATGCAGATAGGAAAACTATGCCTGTTGATTGTGAATATACATCTAACACCTATTCAAAATACTTGGCCTTCATGAAGACCACGGGTGTGTGCTTATTAGGGTATTACCTAATGACTTGCAGTTCTACTGGGAGACTTCACTGCTCACAAGAGTAATGCTGGAGATACACTGAGAGCATGACCGAAAGGAAATCCTTGAGTAGACTGAACCTGAGAGACAAATTGTCATTGGGTTTCTGTGATGGAAACCTTGTCCACACTCAAAACCACCCATAAGTGTACTTTGTAATCATGTTATCAGAAATTAGGCTATCTTTTCTAGATGCTCAGGTCAATAGAGGTGTTAAGCTTTAACTTGAGTTAGGTGAGGCAGCCGAACAATGGCTGGACAGACCTGGGAGACTTAAACATGTAGAGAAGACCTCCAACATGTAACTGTATGGCATGACTTCCTTTTCCATTTCCAGAGAAGGTTGGGGATATGGAGTCTAAATCACTTCCCATCTAGAATCACTGGATGGTTTGCCAGAACCTCACTAAGTACATCTGAAAGTAATTCTCCAGAGTTTTGTCAAACTCTGTCACATCCAGACCCCTTGTTTTACAGACTACCACACATGATACTTTCTTGGATCTATCAACAACTGTCTGTCAGATATGGTAAGATCCCCCAGTAGATCATTGCAGAAAAACAACTTTCTTTAACTTGATAGCTTCCCTGACTACGTGTCCACCAGTAGGTTCTAAGGTTACTCTCATTAATTACTCTCATTTATCTATATATCTACCTATCTTTTTCTTCCTCTTTTGGCTGTTCCCATTAGGGATCGCCACAGTGGATCATCTGTTTCCATTTCTTCCTGTCCTCTGCATCTTGCTCTGTCACACCAACCACCTGCATGTCTTCTCTTACCACATCCATAAATCTTATCTTAGGCCTTCCCCTATTCCTCTTACCTGCCAGCTTCATCCTTAGCACCCTTCTCCCAATATACCGAGCATCCCTCCTCAGCACATGTCCAAAGCAACGCAATCTTGCCTCTCTGGCTTTGTCTCCAAACCATCCAACCTGGGTTGAAGCTCTGATATACTGATTCCTAATCCTGTCCATCCTCATCACACCCAATGCAAATCTTAACATCTTTAACTCTGCCACCTCCATCTCTGACTCCTGTCTTCCCATCAATTCCACCATCTCCAACCCATATAACATAGCGAGTCTCACTACCCTCTTATAGCCCTTTATTTAACTCTTACTGGTACCTGTCTGTCACAAATCACTCCTGATACTCTTCTCCACCCATTCCACCCTGCCTGTACTCTCTTCTTCACCTCTCTTCCACACTCACCATTACTCTGAACTGTTGATCCCAAGTATTTAAACTCATCCACCTTCACCAACTCTACTCCCTGCATCCTCACCATTCCTCTATGTTCCCTCTCATTCACACACATATATTCTGTCTAAGTCCTGCTGACCTTCATTTCTCTCCTCTCTCGAGCATATCTCTACCTCTCCAGGGTCTCCCCTACCTGTTCCCTACTCTCACTACAGATCACAATGTCATTAACAAACATCATAGTCCATGGGGACTCCTGTCTGATCTCATCTGTCAACCTGTCCATCACTATTGCAAATAAGACAGGGCTCAGAGCTGATCCTTGATGTAATCCCACCTCCTCCTTGAATGCATCCATCACTCCTACCACGGACCCCACCACTGTCACACTGCTCTCGTACATATCCTGTACCACTCTTACATACTTCTATGCTACTCCCAACTTCCTTATATAATACCACAACTCCTCTCTCGGCACCCTGTCATATGCTTTCTCTAAGTCAACAAAGACACAATGCTACTCCTTCTGACCCTCTCTATACTTCTGCATTAACACCCTCAAAGCAAGCATCGCATATGTAGTTCTTTTTCCCAGCATGAAACCATACTGCTGCTCACTAATCATTACCTCCCTTCTTAACCTAGCTTCCACTACTCTTTCCCATAACTTCATGCTGTGACTGATCAGTTTTATCCCTCTGTAGTTACTACAGCTCTGCATATCACCCTTATTCTTAAAAATCAGTACCAAAACACTTCTTCTCCACTCCTCAGACATCCTCTCACTTTCCAAGACTTCATTAAACAATCTGGTTAAAAACACCACAGCCATCTCTCCTAAAGACCTCCGCGCTTCCACGGATATGTCATCTGGACCCACAGCCTTTCCATTCTTCATCATCTTCATGGCTGTCCTTACTTCCTCCTTGCTAATCCATTCAATTTCTGATTCACTATCCCCACATCATCCAACCTTCTCTCCCTCTCATTCTCTTCATTCATCAGCCCCTCAAAGTAGTCTTTCCATCTGCTCAACACACTCTCCTCGCTTATGAGTACATTTCTGTCATTATGCTTTATCACCTTTACCTTCTACATACCTTTCCCAGCTCAGACCCTCTGTCAAGCCAATCGATCAAGGTCCTTTTCTCAATCCTTAGTGTCCAACCTTTCATACAACTTGCTATACACCTTCTCCTTAGCCTACACCACTTCTCTCTTCACCATACACCTCATCTCCTTGTATTCCTGTTGATTTTCTTCATCTCTCTGCCAATCCCACTTCCTCTTCACCAACCTCTTTCTCTGTCTACTCTCCAGAACTTTCTTGTTCCACCACCAGGTCTCCTTGTCCTCTTTCCTCTGTCCAGATGTCACACTCAGCACCTTTCTAGCTGTCTCCCTTACCAGCTCTGCTGTAGTTACCCAGCTATTCAGTAACTCTTCACTGCCAACAAGTGCCTGTCTTACCTGTTCCCTAAACTCCACCATACAGTCATCCTTTTTCAACCTCCACTATTTGATCCTTGGCACTGCCCTCACTCTCCTCCTCCTCTTCTTGACCACCAATGTCATCCTACAGACCACCATCCTATGCTACCTAACTATGCTTTCCCCTGTCACCACTTTACAGTCTTCAATCTCCTTCAGACTGGCCATCCTGCATAGAATATAATCCACATGTGTGCATCTTCCACCACTTTTGTACGATAGCTGATACCCTTGTACCCAACGGTAAGAGAGTGGTGATTGGAGTGGATATCAATGGGCATGTTGGTGAAGGGAACAGAGGAGATGAGGAAGTGATGGTGATATATATATATATATATATATATATATATATATATATATATATATACACATATATCCCTGTCAGTTGATGATTGAGTTTTCAGAAACTCGAAATTCATATCGGTGAGATGATATGATCAAATTTCCAAAAACTCAAAGCTTTTGAATAGAGATCATGATACAGTGAGGATTGGGAAATTTACAGTTTTCCTCAATGTAGTGAGATCTCGGAGCTGGAATATATAATTTGCAGGGGGTGTGGGGGCTTGCCCCAGCAAAAACATAAAAAAAGATAGATTTTTGTGGGGGGGTTGTTTTTTTTTAATGTTCATGTTTTCAGAAATTCAATCATATTGTCTCAACGATATGAATTTTGAGTTTCTGAAAACTTGCTCAACTGACATAGATCCATAGATATATATATATACATATTTGCATTAATGGGTATATGGGAGAGAGAGAGAGAGAGAGAGAGAGAGAGACAGGTATTGAAAAAGCTACAAATTGCTGCAAAGGATTCTTTCTTTTACTGTACTTTCTAGACTGGACTAGCCCCACAGCAGACTACTGCTCATGTAATAGGAGGGTGGAGAGGAGGAGGACGCTGCCATTAATGCCAACTTGTAGTATGGGCATCGATTAGTTTGACAGTAAACATTATGATCACTTAATGACATCTTGAAAAACTATTACACCATTCTTTTTCTTTCAGAGTTATCAGTGGATTATTAGATTGCTGCACGATACCGCATTGTTACCTTAAAAACAAAGAAAACAAAACAAAAAATCAGTATAAAAGATTCCAAACTGTGAGAGGGGTGCCAAACAAACTACCTTGCAACAGTACTGCATGCAATTCCTTTTCTATTCAGTGAAAACAAACTCACTGAAATGGTACTGAAAGTAATAACCTAGGTGAAGTGGAAGGCAAGGCTCACTCTCATGCAGTAGGTAAACATTCCTGGACCCTTCTTACCTACCACATTCTATTCTGAAATTGCGCAACCTCAAGGTGAGTTTGAAAATCTCTGTAAGTGAATCAGTTTGTCGAGACTGGCTCAGTCAGTTCACAGGTTCATAGATTTGTACTAAGCCATCTACCACCAGTGTCTTTATAAGCCTAGATATGCAAGCCAACCCAGTCCTATATAGTGGGGGTATGTTAGTAAGGAGGCAGCAAAGGGCTATGTGGGGAGGGGGTTGGGTTATGTTAGTTTGGGATTAGCTGACTTAATGTCGGCCTTTGTCCATCAGAGAAATGGGAGTCAGACCGAGGGTGAATTTACAATTTCCCATCCAATGGTCAAGGTTGAACTCCACTTCACATGGATGTGGAGCTTGTTCCATTGTGCTAGGATATGATGTGACATATATCGGTCTCTCTAGTGTGTTCTATTTATGTTGCAGGCAAAGTTCAGGTCCTTGGATCTAGTGTTCCTGGTGGTGTTTGTTTTGCAGATGTACAAGACTCCATCAGTGTGAGGATGCTTTATATGCCAGGCAAAGATCACCTCTCAGTAACCTATAGGAGACTGAGTAGACATATAAGGCTTTAAGGCAATCTGTGTTGGACTGGATATTCACGTTCTCCTGGTGAAAAACCTTTGAGAGCATTCTAACTGTTGCAGGTGCCTGGTTAGGTACATGATAAAAAGGAGCACTGTATTCACTGATGGGTCTGACAAGGGCTGAGTAGAGTGGTACTATAACTTCCTGGGACCTGGATGCTATACCCTTGCTTATAAATGGGACAACATAGAATGATTTTCTTGCTATACTTTGGACAAAGGCTAAATTACTGTCTACATATATATCACAGACACCTAACTACCTGGTCAACTCGTAGGGTTGTTTTATCAGTGGAGTAATTAGCTTGGGTGGACAGCTTCCCAAAGGGCACTGTAATGCATTTCTTTGCTTTGCATCTGGCACCAATCATTTGTTTGTGTCAGACCCTCTTGTAGGATGTTGGTGTCATGGGGGGAATCCATGATAGCTCCCACTTTAAAATCATCTGTGAACTTGGTGAACCAGAGTACTTCAGCATTGACCTTGACTTTGAGAAGTATATGATAAACAGAAGCAGGTGAACACAGAGCCCTGGGGTATTCTGCTGATGTCCCTTCTCCTGCTGAAAGTTGTTTCATCAGTCCTGACTTCTTGGGTCCTATCTGTGAGCCAGTCAGCAATCCAGTGAGTCATATAGGGATTTATGCTTAGTTCTGAGAGGTTGTCAACAATATCTGAGAGGGGTATTGTATTGCATGCCTTGGCCAGATCAAGGTAGGTCGTGTGCACCAGTTTTCCCTCATCCACAACCTTGATGACTCTTTCAAAGAAGCCTACCTGGTTGAGTAGGCAAGACCTTCCCTTAAAAAGCCAAACTGGGATGGGTCCAGTGTCTGTAGGTTGCCAATGTCTTTGTTGATCATTCCCATGATAATTCACTCCATGACTTTGCATATTAGACTTGTCAGACTGATGGGTCTGTAGTTCTCAGGGTTTGTTGATGGCCCACCCTTCTGGAGAGGGATGATCATTGCTGCCCTCCTTTCACTCAATATGTAACCTGTTTTGAGGCTATAGTTGAAGCGTGCCTTTAATGACCCTGGTAGATCATGTTTGAGGCTATTTAGGTGACAGCTAGGCATATTATCAAGGCCCATTGAAGTAGTGTTTTGGCTTCAGTGAGTGCTGAAAGGACCTGTTGATAGTTGGGTGATATGCTAGAATAGGTTACAGAAGGAGTAGTGAGTGAAGGGATGAAGTTACAGCTAAATTTATGAGCTAGAAGACTGGTTGTCACTGGTCAGTGAAGGTTATGCCATCTGCCTCCCGTTCTGTAGACTTCTGTGTGTTACCTTTAATGTTCCTGACATAACTGAAGAAGATCTTGTGATTGCCCTTAGCATGAGGCTATTCTGACCTTATAAGGGCCTTATGGAACATTATTAGACCTCTTGATTTGTTTATAATTGGACCTTATTAAACTTGTTTAGCTGAATCAGAGGCCTCTTGTCTCTGAGAGAGCTGCTCTTTCTGATTTTGGCCATGACTTTTTATTCTTTTGTTATATACCCTGTTAAGGTTAGGGTTTCACCAGTGGGATTTGTTTTTGGTATTAGATCTGGGCTTGCTTCTGGTAGGTACGGTAGTCTCAATGTAGCCTTTTTTTATGTTTGTACAGGGCTTCTGTGAACAGTTTGGTATAGGCAGATGTGTTCTTTTGGTTTGTTGGAGCTTTGAATTTTGACAAACTGTTGCTTAACAAGATATAGTTAACTTTAGATTAGGAGAATAGAATAAGAGGTTTTCCCATTGAATTTTATTTTGAGGGAGACAGCCTTGTGATCTGACCTCACCAATGAGGACATGACACAGGGGAGAGGGTTGCAACACTCTCCCATGTTGGTGATTACCAGGTCTAGTATGTTTGATCCCCTGTTTGGAGTGTACACTGTCTGGTCCAGGTGTTTGTATTGATGATGTTATGGGACAAGACCAGCTTATTAAAATGTATATTAATTTCAGTTTATTAATGATGCTATAATATGATTGTTAAAAAGCAAATGTAATTTGTATGCAGGGCTAGGAAAAATACAGCTTCATAAGCCACAGTATTACTGTTCATTTTAAACTGCATTCTTTAAGTATGTAATAAGAGAGAATAGTAAGTGTTGCATGAAGTGAGGCATGTAGTTATTACAAAAAGGAATTTGGTGCCTGACTCCTCCAGGCTAGAAGTGCATTGTTGCTAGGGCAGGTTTAAAACATCCAAGGTCAGAAACAATACCCCTTGGAAACAGGTGAATCATGTATAGGAAGGTGTTCACGTGAAGTCTGAGGCAAAAATCACGAGGGATAAGGACATTTGCAAGGTTTTCTATAGGACACAGTCATTATAACGTCATGAAATTGCATGAGCAGTTTGATAAGAAAATGTATAAAATTACAATTTTTGTATGTAAACTGAGAATGCTTCATCAAGAATTATGAAGACCAACTCCCAGCGCTGTAAGAATAAAATTTATGTTTGCACATCCTGAAGTGTTGTTCCTGACTAAAGGCATACAAGGTAAATTCGTAATATTATTTATTTATGACTGTAACAATTTGGTGCCGTTCTCTGGATTTGAACTTTGGTATTGCTGCAGGGCAGTTCTGGAATAGGGCCCATCACAAATTTCCTGTGAATTCCACACTGCTTTGTATGGAATAGTCAGAGACTCAGATGTGTAGCTATTCAGGGTGTGTAAACATACAAGCCTTGGCAGGGAAATTGTTTTGTAAGGGGAAAAGGATTGGTTTGTGTTTTTTTCTTCTTCATTTTTTAAGACAATTTTAGCAAATGTAAGTGCATGACTATGTTTGTAGTATAACCTCATGACTGTGTTTGTAGTAGAAGTGCATGACTGTGTTTTTGTCCGGCTGAGTGGTTGTAAGGTATACAAGTAATAGTGGGAGGACCCCACAGTAAATGAGTATAGTAAATGTACGTGCACTTACAGTAAAAGACAAATTAACACAAGGAGGCGCCTTGTGTCGAGGGTGGTACCCTCAGGATTGAAAGGTAAGAAGTATTAGAGATGTTTTTATTCTGTCAATGTATGAGAGAAAGAAAAGAAAAAGTTAAAAGCTAAAAATAAAGTTAAAACAAGGTCATGAGCTCACCGCATGATTGGGACA
Source organism: Protopterus annectens (assembly GCF_019279795.1). Lineage (NCBI taxonomy): Eukaryota > Metazoa > Chordata > Ceratodontiformes > Protopteridae > Protopterus > Protopterus annectens. The sequence goes on along the minus strand of NC_056734.1, from coordinate 378,162,303 downwards.
TAAACTGTAAAGTTAAAACAAGTTCATGAGCCCACCGCATGATTGGGACGTACACTGTAAAGTTAAAACAAGTTCATGTGCCCACTGCATGATTGGGACGTAGACTATACAACAAGTTCATGAGCCCACTGCATGATTGGGACGTAGACTATATACCATTAAAACAAATTCATAAGCCTACCGCATGACAGGACGTAGAGGTATGCACTGTTAAAATAAATTCATGAGCCCAAAAGCATGCTGGGACTTAACAGTGTGATTGTGTAAAAGTACCCTCAGAGGGTCCGAAAGAGTGGTCAGTTCTGGACACAGTACCTATCCGCCCTGTTATCCTGACCGCAATGCTGGAGCTGTAACTTTTGAGCTTGCATAGGGACGAAAGCAAGGGGGTGCTGTGGGAAAAGGCTGATCAAAACCTCTCCTCCGTTGCTGCATGGTTACAGAATTCCTACCCTTCCCTCCCTGTATGGTGTGTGGATCACTACAGTTATTTTCTGTCTTTGGAACTGCCAGAATCCAGGAGTTGTAAGGTAAGCCTAACATTTTTATTATTACTGATTTATAAAATAAGAAAAATGGAAGCAAAGATAAGCAAGCAAGATCAAATCCCTAAAAAGGGAACACCTGCATAGTTTATGTATTTTAATTATAGGAAGGAAAGTTGTAAATATCTGTATGACTGGTTTTAGCTTACTAAGAATTGTGCTGGTGGGGTATTTCCATTAAATGGAACTTATGATAAGACTAAACTGCTGACATTGAAAGGCATTTTGGGGAAAAAAGCAAAGCAAAGGTAGTGGGGAACAAATTACAGCATTTTATTCTTGGTACAGTAAAGCACTTAAAAGGGAAAAGGAGTCAGCATTAAGAGGGTTGCAGGATGTTAATAAGAAATTGTTTCAACAAGTAAGAGAGGTTAAAAAGGCAGTACAGACCAGTAAAAAGGGATCCCTTTATCCTGTCTTAGCAGGTTTGGAACAAACTGAAAATGGCCAAAAAGCAAAAAGTCTAAAAAAGATAATAGTACTTCAGTAGCTACTGCACCCCACCCCCACATGTACCAGTACGGGTGGTTGCTGTACAAGATTCTGCTGTTTATCAGACCTCTGCATTTTGTTTAACACAAGGTCAGCATGGTACTATTACATCTCAATTTAATTCTGCTGTTAGCTCTCATATTTAGAACAGCATCTGCAGTTAAAAAAGTTTTTTTTCCTTCCTTCTTCCTATCATTCTCAACAAGCTTCTGCCTTTCCAACAGGAGCACTAGTGTTTGACACTCCTGTGGCTCATCACAAGTGCTCACATGACAGGGTAGGACAAGAGGCTATTGCCTCTGCAAAAGATTTTTTTGGCACCTTTAAAAAAAAATGAGGGGGGAGGCTAATGCTGATTTGCATACTATGTCTAAATGTTTTCTAACTGAAAGAAGAGGAAAAAAAAAAACATCCATAAAGGTTTAAGGAGGAATCGAGAAAAAAAAACTATTACAACCCTACTTTGACAGATTTAAACCAGATGCTTCGGAAAGTTACTCCAATAACATAAGAACACAGTTACTTGAAAAGGCTAAAATACATTTTTTTCCCACAGGAAATGCACTAATAAATAAAAGGATAGCACTGTTAAATTACAAAAGTGTGTTAGGCATGTAGGCAAAATAAAGAGAAAGCCTCTGCAGATTGAGTCATCTTAAAGCAGTGTTTAATAAACATTCAAAAATACCAGACCCTAATGAACAAGCTGAACCAGCTATTGCAGCTGCCTTTGTGCCGGGTTTACAAGCCCTGTACAAAATAAAATAAAGCAAGTGTTTATAGACTGGCAGAAAAAAAAAGACTTAAAGTCCTTATTAAGTTTTGCAGATCACTGTACTGACTATGGCAGGGTAATAAAGCAAAAATAAATCTTAATCCCTTTGTTGCCACTGAATCAAAAAGGACCCTATATTAAAGTAGAAATAAATGCAAAGCCAATTCTATTCTTGGTGGAACTAAAAACACTAGGTCTGTATTAAAAGTTACTTCGGACAGTTAAATACCAGTACAGGAACAAAGTAAAGCCTTTTGGTGTAACAAATGCTACTGTTACATATCCTGTTTTAAAACCTATACTCATTTCTTTAGGTCTAATTGACAAGAAAGGCATTCTTTCCTTTGAGTACAACTGCACCACCGAATCTTCTGTGTGAGCTGGGTGGTACCGTTTGCTGTACACCAGAGGGGGTGTATCTAGATGTTCCAGCAGAATCAGTGGGGGAAGTGTTACAATTCTTAGCAAAAGCTGGGAGGAGTCTTTTTGAAGGCATACAGACAATTAAAAACTACTGCAGCAGGTACCTGCTAATTTATGGGTTAAACATGCTAATGAATTCAGTATATTAAAATCTGCAAAATCAGTAAAAATAAAATTAAATCCATCAAAACCATTCCCCAGAGTTCCACAATATCCACTAAAGCCGAAAGCAGAGCAGAAAATCAAACCTGTAATTCAGTCTCTAATACAGCAAAAAATAATATTACCAGCTAAAAGCCCTTGTAATACTCCTATTTTTATAGTGAAAAAGCCAGGAAAGGATATTTATAGATTTGTACAAGACTTAAGGGCTGTAAGTAATGCAGTACTACCTACTTTTCCTGTTGTTCTAAATCCAGCTACAATACTGAGTTCCAAACCACCTACAGCTAATTATATTTATGTTCAGCATTCTTTTCTATACCAGTTCACCCTGACAGTCAGTTTCTGTTTGCTTTCACTTATCAGGGTCAGCAATATACATGGACATGGTTGCATAAGGATATACTGAATCTCCTTCATTATTTTGTCAAATTATAAAAAAGATTTAGAAAATGTGACATTTCCGGGTGAAGCTGTTAGTGCAATATGTAAATGAATTACTGATAGCACCAAATTCCTTTCAGCAATGTTAACAGAATACCTTGCATCTTCTGACTATCCTTGCAGGAAAAGGACACAAACTGTCAACAAAAAAAAAAATACCGCTATGGTTACCTCAGGTACGTTATCGTGTTCATTTAATATCTCAGAGTAGGATCTTACAGTAGCTATCCGTCACTCTGAATCATCTTTATTACTTAAAATAAAACTCATCCCTTCTTGACTGCATGTCTAACTAGATATGAACTTACACTTCTTTCTTATCCATCTATTTCTTTGATCTGCTGCCCTGTTCTAAATCCTGCATCTCGGTTGCCTACTGTTGAGGATGGTGAAGAGCATGATTGTGTGTGTGTAACTAACTATTTGCTTTCTCCTAGGGAGGACTTAAAGGACACTCCTATACCCAATGCTGACATGCATTTGTTTGTGGATGGTTCCTGTGGAAGAGATCAAACAGGAAAGTTGATCTCGGGAATAGCAGTCTGCACCGAGGAAACAATATTTTTGCAACAATGATTAGAGGGTGTTCACTCTGCTCAAATAGCTGAGCTAGTGGCTTTGCAAAAAGCCTGTGAGTTGGCCAAAGACAAGGTGGCCAATATTTTTACAGACAGCCGTTATGCTTCCAGGGTGGTACATGACTTTGGACAACTTTGGAGATAGAGAGAGAGAGAGAGAGAGAGAGAGAGAGAGACGGTTTTTAATCTCTTCAGGAAATCAAATTAAAAATTCAGGGCTCATAAAATCATTGTTAGATGCACTTTTGTTACCTAAAAAGCTGTCTGTAATCAAATATTGTGCACATCTAAAGGGGTTAAACGTTGTTACAAAAGGTAACAACTTAGCAGACCAAGCTGCTAAACAAGCAGTAGTAAATTGTTGTAAACATCTTTGTATGTTAACAGTAACAAACTACAACAGTAATGATGTGTTTGACTTTGCAAATTTGTCAGCCTTTCAAGCTAAAGCATCACAGGGAGAAGTTCTGAGGTGGCTCAAGGATGGATGTAGTAAATCCTCTGATGGCATATGGCGACATCCGGACGACTGACTGGTGGCGCCTGCCTCTTTGCTACTTTACCTAGTAAGGGCATATCATCTACCGGCCCATACAGGTAAGACAGCTTTATTTAATCAAATTACCCAAAGTTGGTATGCACCTCATGTCTCCTCTTTGATACTTCAGTATATACACAATTGTAGTATTTGTTTGCAATATAACATAAGCAACCATGCCAACTGCAAATCTGCATGTTTACCTCCACCCTGGGGACCTTTTGTTAATATACAGCTGAATTCCATCCAAATGCCTAAGACTAATAATTTACAATTTATTTTGGTGGTAATGTGTATGTTTTCAGCATGGGTAAAAGCTTACCCATGTTGCAAAGCTGATGCAGTCACAGTTATTAAAAAATTGTTATCTGATTATATACCGAAATTCAGTATATCCAGCATTGTTAACAGTGACCAGGAAACTCATTTTAATAATAATCTGTTTGAAGAGTTATGTAAAGCTTTTAATACTAAGTTGAGTCTTCACTGCCCCAACCATCCCCAGTCATCTGGATTAGTAAAAAGGGTAAACAGGACCCTTAAAAATAAAATTTTGAAGATTTGTGCTGAAACCCACTTAAAGTAGCCCAAAGCCCTTCCCTTAGCATTAATGAGCATGAGGGCCTCACTAAATGCCACCATAAAATTGAGTCCATATGAGATATTAATAAAAAGACTCATGACCCTTCCAGCTACCCCTCCAGTGGAAAATGCTGATTTAACTTTGTCAGATATTGCACTGATTTGTTATTGTAGAAGACTCCTCAAAAATTTTCAGCAATATCCACAAACAGTAAAAGCAGCATTACCAAAGCCTCCTGACCAACCCTGTCATCAACTACAACCAGCTGATTGGGTCTACATAAAAAAAAATTTCCAGAGGAAAAACTGCCTCAGTCCGAGGTGGAAGGGGCCTTTTCAGGTCCTGCTAATGACTGCAGTTCACTCTGCAGGACTACCAATATGGATCCATTCATTTCATTGCAAGAAGACCTGTCGTGTGGGGACCCCAGACGAATCATCACAGCCAACAGAGGGAGATCGAGGTGTGGCAAATAAATCATCTGCCCAGTGAGAAGGACAATTTCAGTAGCAGTCCATGATGAATCCAGTGACAACAGGTACTTTTGCTTTGTTCCTGCTGCTGTTCCCTTCTATAAACTGGTCAAGAGAAAACAGTTTCTTGCTGGTCCTTTGGCAATATACCAATAATCTAAACAAAACAAACTGCTGGATATGTTCGCATATACCTCATCATTCCAAGACAGGGATTCCCATGATTCCCATCCCTGCATCACAGGTGTAATTTAAAAAGGACCTTAATGACATTAGCTTAACCTGGCATAATGTAACTGATTTTTCAAAAGTTGTTTCTTCAACTTGCAACCACACAACATGGAGACACATTTTATGCCGAAAATGGGACTGTACCAGTAGAAAAAAGCAAATATAATGACACCAGGCATGAAGGTGTGTTAGACTCTTTGCACTTAAAAAGTTATGACTGGAGGGGTGGCATGGGCATGATAAGTGACCATTACTACATCTGTGGTAATCGTGCCTACCCCTGATTGCCTACAGACTGGTCTGGATGTTGCTTTGTAGACTATATTACTCCTGCTATTCAACATTTCAAACATCCACCAGCAGGTAGACTGAGAAATAAGCAAGCAATCCACTGGACTGAGCAAGTATTTTCAATTTTTAATCCTGGGTATGGAGTGCAAAGTACAATGCTTGAAATAACTATACTTACCCAAATTCTACAGGAGGTGGCCAACAAAACTTCACATTAGGATGGCAAATTGAAAAATGACTGAAATGGGAACTGGGGTGTTGCAGAATCAAATGGCACTTGATCTTGCTGCAAAAAGGGGGGGTCATGTGCCCTCATAAGGAGTCGCTGCTGTTTATATATTAGTTACTATCATGATAAACAGGAAAAACTGTCAAACGTCATGGAACAAAGGCCAATATTTTTGGTAACCTGGGAACTAGCATAATTCAGGGTATTGTCATTGTACTTCTTATTATATTTGTGATCATTTTGGTATTTTCTATTCTAAAGGCAGTGATTACAAGATGTTTAACTTCACCTGCACATGAAATGCCACTGCATGCACAAATCAATAACAGTTCTATTTTGACAGAAAATGATGACTACTATGACGCTGAGGCATATTTTATCAAGTTAACAAAATATATATATAATTATATGTATGATATGACACTGATAGTGTCAGAGGGAGAAAACTGTTATGGGACAAGACCAGCTTATTAAAATGTATATTAATTTCAGTTTATTAATGATGCGATAATATGATTGTTAAAAAGCAAATATAATTTGTATGCAGGGCTGGGAAAAATACAGTTTCATAAGCCACAGTATTATTGTTCATTTTAAACTGCATTCTTTGAGTATGTAATAAGAGAGAATAGTACGTGTTGCATGAAGTGAGGCATGTAGTTATTACAAAAAGGAATTTGTTAGCCTGACTCCTCCAGGCTAGGTGTGCATTGTTGCTAGGGTAGGTTTAAAACATACAAGGTCAGAAACAAGACCCTTGGAAGCAGGTGAATCATGTATAGGAAGGTGTTCACATGAAGTCTGAGGCATAAATCACGAGGGATGAGGACATTTGCAAAGTTTTCTATAGGACACAGTCATTATGACGTCATGAAATTGCATGAGCAGTTTGATAAGAAAATGTATAAAATTACAGTTTTTGTATGTAAAGTGAGAATGCTTCATCAAGAATTATGAAGACCAACTCCCAGCGCTGTAAGAATAAAATTTATGTTTGCACATCCTGAAGTGTTGTTCCTGACTAAAGGCATATAAGGTAAATTTTTAATGTTATTTATTTATGACTTTAACAATGAAGTCCAAGAAATGTTGTGCCTGTGAGTTAGAGGCATCGTACATTTCCCAGTCTATAGAGGAGCAGTTAAAGTCTCCCATAAATAGGGTGTTAGGGTGGATGTTGAGCACCTGCAGTATGTCCAAGTACAAGGTGTGAGCTTTGTTAGTCATAGAGAGTGACCTGTAGCTGGCCAAGACATGGTATGTTTAACTAACCTGGAGTTGTATTTTTTGCTAACATAAATCGAGACACCTCCACCTTTTGCCCCTGTCTGTGTTGTTGAGATAAAAATGTGTGGAAGCACTGTAACCTTGCATTGCTTGAGTACTTTCTGTGGCCAAGTCTCAGTAACAGCACATATGTCTACATTTATCAGAGTGAGGACAGCTTGTAGGATGTGGGTTTCTTATTTAGGCTCCTAGCATTGAGCAGTAGCCCTTAAGGTTCCTTTTTTTTTTGTCTTTTTGACATTGTCTAAAAAGGCTGTAAGAGAGTGAATAAAATTTTATCCCATATCCAAAAGCCAAGGCCATCCTTGGCAAAACAATGTGGTCTGTTAACCATATCCGCCCATGCTGACAGATATTAGATTCCCCTGGAGTGACACCAGAATTTAAATCAATTTTTAAAATCAATCATTTTCCATTTATAATATAGCATTATCTAAGCAAATAAATGATTAGACTGACAGAAACCCCACAGTATCATTGTAAACAGAGTTTACTGAGCATTGCTGATAGATTGTGAGAAACTGTACAATGTGTATTGGACATTTACTTTTGTAGTATTTATTTATTTTGATTGTTAATCACAGCCAGATAAAGTCCTGATCCAAGCTGTCACCTGCTACAGGACTGTATGAAGGAAAGGCTGTAGCCTGTTTCACACAGATTATATGTTCTTTAATTTTTAGCCGAGACTGGATGAGGTTGCTTTGCTCTGTGTATGTTCATTCAGAAAAGGGGGTTATTCATTAACAGTGAGTCAGTGAAAGTCTCCAACTTAATGAATGCAGTGCTTTGATAACTGACTGTGCACAGTTTGGTGACTCACTTCACTGCAGTTTCATTAGCTGCTTAATTTCAGTCTGTGTCAATGACCAAGACTTGATCAGATATTAACCAAACTAACACAGCTGAGCACTGAACAAAACTTGGTATTGGACGAATGTAGGCTCAAAGCAAGACCTGAAAAAGTCCCGGATGAAATAGAACAAAAACATTTTTGCATGCTGAAGTCATTGTAAAAAGTAATAATGTGAAACAATAATTACTACACATTAACAGGCATCAGGAAGTTCTAGAAAAAATGTGGAAAAAATGGATGTGTTCAATTTAATTTGCTTTACCATATACAGTAGTGGGTAGTGTCCACATGATGACAAGCATGAGGTGTAGTCATGAGGAGAGTTACATATAAGGTAGGGTATTGCAGTATATTTAAAACTCAGCTAGATGCAATCCATTCATTTGTTTCACTACCATAAGTCACTGTAGCTAGACAGGACAGCTTCAGCACCATTCAGCTTATGTTATATGTGCTGTACGTGCACATAACTGGTCAGCCGGATTGTGGCATATCATTGGTTTTGGGACTTCTGAACTGCTTCTTTTGGCCACATAAGACATTAACCATAATGAGTATGTACTGAGGTCTCCGGTTGCTTCTGGTTCACCTCCATAAATATTTTTAAATTGCAGTGGGAAAGTCTACCCGTAGTGCACTTATTTCTACCTATATAGCTAGTGCACAAACATAAATATGTCATGGTTTTGCCAGGCTTTGGTTGAAGAAAAGATACAAAATATAAAAATTGCCAAGGCTGTGTTTTCAGTGCATGAGTTGAATTACGACATGAGTTAAATCATGGTATACAAACAGGAAAACAGGAAACTGTGTACTTTATGTTGAAGCATAGCTCTCAACCTTCCATCTCCAAAATGAGGAACACTAGCCCTCATAATGTGGAACAAATGGGCAAAATGTGGAACACATACTAATGCCTTACTAGCAACTTTGGCTAGGAAGGTCATAGGATGGTTAAAATATGCTGGTTTTACTTATAAAGAAGATATTTTAATGAATTAATATGGTTCATTTCTATTTACAATGGATTTCACTTAAAAAAATTCCTAACACTGAATGTGTGACAGAGTCTTTCAATGTGGAACTTTGAGGAACGTGAACTTTTTAAGAGCCCAAATGAGGTACGTTCTGCGTAATGAGGTACACTTGAGAGGTGTGTGTTGAAGAGAAATGCCCTTTTTGTCCTTTCTCCTTTATCTTAATTTAATAGAATTCTTAAAGCTCTATACAAGTCTTTCAGATCAGGTTTTTAGTAGCTGCATAATGACACTTGTGATGTGCTTCATATAATTTCACTTCATAAAAAGTCTGAACTCCCCTCAAATAAGTTTGAGGTCCATTAACATGAATGGCCTGGTCTTATAAACTTTTTCGGAAGAATACCATCCTAAGTTCCTTATTTATTTTGTTCACTTTTTGTTGTTCAGGTTAGTCCAACTAGACCTGCAGCCTCTTTTCAGGGGAGACTTAAGGTGGTATTAATACTGACTAGGAGAAATTTGGCCAAGGCACTAGGGAAGTTCCCCTACTCTTTTTGGTAGGAGAGGTTGCAGGAACTTCCTGCCAGGGTGGACAGCATTATTGCTTTACAACAGGGGAGGGAAGACAGGGGTGCAAGAGCTGAGTCATGTGAATGTTCTATTGTGGCTTTATCTTCTCAAATGTTTATAATCGTGATAGAACTTGGAGGAAAATGTTTGGAGGTATCCCATTTAAAAAGGAAGATAGAGAGCTAGAACCATACAATGAAAATGCATTGTCTTGGTCAGCTGTGGTGGAAAGAGATATAGTAAGGATGTACAAGGAGAACTGTTAAGTCAGTGTGAGGGGAGCCAATCAGACTCTAGTACTACAGGACCTCTAATGTAGAAATGCAATGAAGTTCAAAAGAAGATACTGTCAGAAAGGACTCAATGAGAAAAAAAGAAAAAAATGGTTTGGATCATTTGCAAAGAAAGACTGTAACTTGTGAACACAATATGTCTGGAATAATTCAGTAAAGACTTTAGGGTTTTGGGCTACTGCTGGTTATTCTGAGAACATGATATTGTAACACTTTGAAACATTTAAAATAATGAATCATTTCATGACCAAAACAGAAACCAAAAGAAATGTTTACCCAAAAAATAAATATGTTTTTACTCGAATGATGAACAGTTCAAAATGATCTAGTGTAAACAAACAAAAGACTGTATTTAAAATAACTGTGTAAAGAAATGTGTAACATAATAAAATTTATATTGTGAGATTTGCAGAACAGGGCTTTGAAGGCATTTGCTACTTTAAAAGTCGTGAACAATGTTACACCACATTTCTCATGCATTATTAATATATGGAATAAGGAGAACATTGAAATATACAGGACAACCTGAAATGTGCTATTTGGGGGGGGGGGGGGGGTCAATCAGTTGATTAATGGGTGTACACAGTATGAGTGTAACATATGTGGTCAGCCAAAACATAGCATTAAAAACTGTGAAAAAGCATGTTACAGATGCAAACACAATATATACCTGTGGTTTGATTGTGATATAGCTGAAGAAAACTAATAGATGACAAAAGCAGTAAACATGAGCCTGCAGTAAATGAAAATTTACAGAGTACTTCAGAGACAGATCAGTTAGAAAAAAGGTTAGTAGAAATTTCTGGAAATAATGATGAAGAAAAAGAACTAGTACAACTGGACAAAGGAGAACATGTTGGGTAGCTTAATAAGTCTAATGTGTTGTAAGGGAAAAAATCAACATAAGGGAAAAAAGATAAGGACATATAGATAGAGAATCAAGCAAAGATTAGGAAAAACCTCTTTGTGAGACAACCTGAGACAAAAAAATTAAAATAATAATTTCTCCTTGATCTTATTAAATGTTAATAGTGTGGCTTACAATTGTGTAGAAAAGTTAAAAAGGATGTTATGCATCTTTTACATGTCAGGCTACTTAATAATGAACAAAAGAACAGTTTCAGCAAATATGGGGGATGGAAGCAGTTTGGTGTTTGGGAAGTAATACTTGTACTGGAATTGCAATTTTTGTTGGTTCAGAATATGGTACAGTCTTGAGTGTCTCTAAAGTAATTGTAGGTAGTTTAGTAGTACTACATTGTAATAAAAAAGGAATAAATACTAAGTTAATTATTATGTGTGTGAACACAGATGAAAAATGTTCTCTGTATGGTCCTTAATTGAAAAATGTTCTCCTGATGGCCCTTAATTGAAAAATGTTTTACTGATGGTACTTAATGACTGGTTGAATAATGATGTACTGAATGAAGACTGCTGCCTGGGAATTCTACAGTTTTTATGCAAGAAAGGAGATTAGAATCCAAAATGCCACAATAAATAAACAATAAACACATGAACTTGGATAATATGTTTGATAGCTATGTTGGTAATAATTTTATTTGCAATGCACTAAAATGAGGCAGAAATTAAAACACATACCCCTTACACACCACAACAGCATTCCTACACATTAGCAGGAAATATGTCTCATTTGAGTTAATGCAGATGAAAAAAAATTGTATACTTTTGATCAGCAAAGTCCTGGACCTCGGGTAGTGCTTTCATCTCCAGATGGCATCCTGTTATTTGGAACTGTGCATGCACATGCTTTATGCAAGGCACGGCATGTAGACACTTCATGTAGCTAAGACAATAATTAGATTCTGGAGCTTGGAAACTTTCCTAGTACGAAAAGGTTAAACCATACAGAGGTCTATAGGACAAAGTATTAGGCATAGATGGAACTGCAATGGGGGGGGGGGGGTCATGGTAAAGGAAGTGAAAAATATTGTAGCCCATATTTGGTACATGTATCAGATTTTTTTGTTTTTAAACACCTTTATTGACATAGATACATATAGATAAATAGAAAAGAAAACAAACCATATTAACATGTTTTCATGTTCATGCATTATGAATTACATATGTTTTCTTTCTTTTAAGCTTTTAGTATTTGCTCCAATATTACATAAATTGCTTGATTTCTGTCTTCCCTTAAACCTCATTCCCCCTCATGAACATTATACTGCATATTTTGTTGCCACAAATTTCATTTATTTCTGTGTAATTTGCTCCTTCCCTTTTATAAATATCCCACCTTGGGTTCTTTTATGCCCTTTACACGTCTATATTATATAAACGAAGAAGTAAAATCTCAACTTACCTTTGATCAACCCCTATTTTCTGAACCTCCACAATATCGAAATGTCAAATCATCGATTTCTTTCCAAGGGAAAGAAATAAATATCCCAAACATGCACACCACATGACAACAAACACTATAAAAGTGGGGGGCTTCACCCCCCACACCCCCCATAACTAAATATAGTAACTCCGAGATCACACTACAGTCAGGAAAAGATCAGATTTAACAGAACGGCCAACCAAATTCTTTCCCTTGGAAAGAAATCGATGATTTGGCCATTCAGTGTTGTGCAGCTTCGAGTAATAGGGGTCGATCAAAGGTAAGTCGAGATTTTACTTCTTCATTTATATAATATAGATCCTTCTTTACAATACTCAGTATTTCAATTACAATTGTCTTAGATTATGACTTTTATTTTCTAATAATTGCTTTTTTGGCAACCAATAATATAAAACATAGCAAAGGATTACTGTGTATATTCAGTCCATATCTTGTGTCCCAGCTGAATAAATTCCATAATTACAGACATCTGTTACCTGACAATGGTGGCAGAGTTCTCTTTAGGGAATTTATAAAATCTGTGACATTTTTACACTCCCAAAAAACATGTTCACAGTTATCGCTCTCTCTCTTTTTCATCAAATTACCTGAGGAAAATTTCCTTTAAGAAGGTATAAAAATACATATGCAAACACTTCCAAGCAAAAATCCTAAACCTTCTGGACTTTGGCACATACTTGGGAGCCATATAGATTCCTATCCATTGCTCCTTTGTAAAGTCCCTTTTCCATTTTTATCCCAATCTTTTCTAACCTACCCTGATTGAGCCTTATAGTAATCATGAAATATTGTAGATGCCCTACTAATTTTTCACTTTTTAACAGCAGCTTCTGCTCTAGACTTGACTAAAAAACTCTACTAGACCTGGCCTTTTACTTAGCACTTCCCTATCCTTTTCTCATTGCCTACACTCTGGTATAAATCCCTGGTATGGAATGCAGTCTCTAACTTGCAGTCCAAACTTCTGCTTGGTCTCATCCCACTCTGTTACCTTTCCCTCTGTAGTTATTTGCTCCCAGTATCTTGGTTTCTTTGTCAGTTTCCTCCAATAAATTCCAACCCCTCTTCCCTATTTTCCATATCCATCCTTACCTGCAGTCATCTCTATTGGCAAAATTACCTTTCACCATTCCTATGTTCACTTAGTTCTTAGAATACGTTCTGCAACTTTATGAATAAAATATTCTGGGTGGTTGCTGTTATTGTCCGTCAGGATCTGCCTCCAATATTCTATTCTCACCTTATTTCTCAAATTTTCCTCAATTCATCATTGCTTCTTTATGCTTTGATTTAGAACCTTCTGCTGGCATTATGTGTATCAGCCTTAACTCCATAGCTCTAAAGTAGATCTAAAGTATCCATTCAAATCTAGCAATTCTAAACCACCTTGTTCTATGTAGAGGATAAACTGATCCTAACTCATGCCTTCCTCTCCTAAATAAATTCCTTCAACTCTTCATTAAGTATTGTCATTAATTCATTTGTTTTTGCATCAGCTAATCTTATCATGAGACTTCCCATTTCTGTTTAGGTCATCTGCATAAGTTTTGCATATATACAGTTAAAAATGTCATTACCAAAACTGGCAATGTGTTTCTGTGTCATTTCTTACATCAATGGATTTTTATTTATTAATTTGGAAATGCTACATTTTTATGGTCCTATAGTATTTATTCAAATCAATAGCTCAAGAAGGTACTTCATCATACTGAGAAAAAAATAATTAAAAAAGTAAAAGCCACACTATAATAGTAATGTACCATGTCCAGGTATGGTTTACTCTAAGATGAGTTACCCTGGGATTTACTTGTGCCTTTGAATGGTTATGAAGGCAGTAGATCTCTATATAACCCACAAATAAACATGTTCTCTTTCTATAATAGAATATTGTTATACAGCCGGTGTGTGTATGTGGAAAGAGATGCCACATCATGTTGTAGAAAATATTAGGATGAATAATAGCTTTCAACAGCTATTAATGGATGCTTTACTGGCTAGTAATTTACAGTGACCTTGTGAAATGGTTGCATTGATGGATATTTCAATGCAAATGTCTAGTTTTGAAAATGTTCTACTTCTAGGTTTGTCACTATCGACTGTTTCCTGTGGTAGACTCCTGAATTTCACTGCAGCAAACTCTGTATTTATTATACACAGTACTGCCAGATGTTTAATACTGGTATACTGTTCTTAAGTTAATATTTTATAATGTATAACATCTCTCTCATTTGATATCAAAGAGTTATTTAACTTTTACACCTTTTTATTTTTATTCCTAGACAATGGAATACCCAATAAAAGTAATACTTCTGAGAACTTTTATAGCTGCCTTTTACCAAAACTTACAAACTTGGGAATTAAAAAGTCATTTCGACCTGCATTAAATATCACTCAGCCCACAGTTGTCAATGTCTCCATGACCCTTTATGCAGTTTTGGAAGTGGTAAGTACACTATTTGCTCTCTATGTATCTTCCCTGTATTCTGTTTTGTTACACAGATTCATTTTTTTTTATTTTTGTGTAAAGCAAATTAAATCTTGAGGAGGAATTCCTTTCTGTATATGGGATGAGGACTTGGGGAATAGAAATGCCTCCCAACTCCAGCTTTTAGAAAGTGACAGTCTAAAACTGTATCTGGTTTACCTCACTACTTGACACATCAAAGCTCATTTGTTTGCAGCCGATCACTGAAAGGACAACTATTTTAATGGAGAGGATTTTTAATGCCACACTAATCTTGCAGGGAATGATGCCCCAGTACTCAACAGCATACAATTAATTCTGAGATCATCAAATCTCAGAAAAATTTATATAAGTTGTCTTACTCTCCACCAAAGAGGGTTTGATAGTTTTTGGCAATAACAAAGTGACCACTTACTTATCTTGAAAAACTCTTAATTATTGATGTATGTGTACTGTACATGTTCAAGGTATATGAAGTGAAAAATTATGTGCCCTGTATTTGATACATTTATCAACCTTTTGTTTGTTTTTAAACACCTTTTTTTAAAGTATCACTTAAGACATACACACACGTGCATTAATAGAAAATAAACATAAACTGTATTAACATTTGTATATGTATCATATATTACATATATGTGAGCTTTTTTGTAACAAACTGGTATTCCCTACAACATAAGATAAATTGTTCAATTTCTGCCTTCCCTTAAACTTCACTCCTCCTCATCCTAAACATTATTCTGCATGTATTGTTCCCACAACTCCCATTTAATTCCGTGTAATTTGTTGTTTCTCTTTTCTAAATATTACCTCCATTTCCTTTATATCCTTTACAATATGCAGCACTTTCATTATAGCTGGTTTAGATTTTGATTTCTGATTAGTAGTAATTGCTTTTTCAGCAGCCAATAACACTAATCTTAATAAGGGCTAGGCAATCCAGATCCTGTGTTCTAGCTCAAACAAATCACATTCTTGGTTACAGTTATTTGCTCCTCCAAAATTTCTAACAGAGCACTCTGTAGGCAGTTTTAAAATTTGTTAACTTGTAAATCTGGAGTATCACTCTAGAATTACCTCAGCCTTTATGTCACTTGTAACACCTGTACCTCAGCATTTTATGGATATATGTCCAAATATTTAGAATCATATATGGTAAATATTGGGATATGATAATAGTTTCTGGTACCACTTGAATCATAACCCAAACAGGAAGTATAAACTCCTGTCAGAAAATGTACTCCATCATCATGAGCCTCTCTATTGTGGTAAGAAAAATAAATAAATACTAACTATGGGCAAAGTAATGGATTTCATGTTTATTTGACACAAGCAGTAGCCAGAGGGTAAAATATTCCAATGTATTCCAAACAAACCCAAACTAGTACTACAAAGCCAGACCGTTTAAACAGAACAAATGACAAGAGAGTAAGTTAATTTCATCCACAAACAGCATTTGTCCCATCCCAACATGTATAGCCACTTTGATGTTTACAGCTCATCTGTCTGTGATACAAAATAATGTCTTTCAACTTCTTAACACAAGACTCGTAGACAAAGCCATACTAATAATAATTAGGAATAAAAGGCACAAATTCAGGTACACATTTTAAATATTATTCCATATAAAGTTGTTGGAATGACAGTTTTTGCATTACCATGTATTGTCTAAAGGACATTGAGTCTTATACTCAAATGTCTGCCATTATTTAATGACGTCAGTCCTCAATAATTTGCCTAAAAAACACACATTTTATGATGAACAAAGCATAAATATGAGGCAAAATCAGAGGCATTCTTTGAAATTGGGGACAGCTTCATCCACAGCTCTCAGCCTCTTAGCTCAGTTTCTTGCATGTCCATAGGTACATATTAGCCTAGTGATCAATGAGGATCTTTAGAAGCTTAGTCATACATTCCTATGAAGTTTTTTAGCCCTTATATTTTAAGTACAAATAACCCAGAGATGAGCAGAACATTTGCTGCATGTTACCCCTATCCATGAGGAACAAGAGTGATAAACCTGGGATGACTTTGCAGTTATCAATCCATTTATCTACATTTATACATGTTACCTTGATGGCATCTTCATTTTGTGGAGAGATACTCCTGAAAAGTTGGAAGATTTTACTGGCTATATTGCTAACACTACATTTTTAAGGTTAATGCATACAACATCTAGTGATGCGTTTAAATATTTGGATGTTAGCATTTACCAGAATAATGGAAAATTTGAATCAAAGGTATACAGAAAGCCCACTTTTTTTCTAATGTATACCTGCACTTCCAGAGCAACCACATTTTAACAGAAAAAGTCCCTAGTCAAGGGACAATTTGTTAGAATTTCAAGAATGATCCTGGATGAAGACTGTAATAATCAGAATGTAATAAGTTAATACAAATGTTCTTGGACAGGGGTTACCCAAATTTTTCATAAAAAAATAAATAAATCAGAAGTACTACTCGTTAGGTACATCAGCTTTAATCCTATTTTAGGACAAAAGGTACTTTGTGATGGCGTTTCCCCAAACTGTGCTGTTGTTAACAGAGAACTGGTCCTTAAACATCACTTCCTAAACTTAGAAGTGCAAAAGGTTATTTTAAAGTATTGGTCAGTATTTAGTATTGATGCTAATGTGTTCAAAGTTGTGGGGGATAGACCACTTTTTTTTATTTTTAAGAAGGGAAAAAAAATCTAAACACTATTTTCATGGAGCAGGTTCCTATGAGAAGAACTTTATCATATGGAATGAGAAAGTGTGATCAATGTAATCAATGCCCCTTTATTTTGGTATATGACACTTTAAATTTAAGTGCTCATCAAGTCAGAATACCATTACCAGATGGTTGTAACTGTATGACAATGGGCACTGCATATATTGCCATTTGTAATCACTGTGATGCCATTTATATAGGTAAAACTGAGAGAACTTTGTATAGGCATTTATATGAACACAATTACAACACTGAAAAACGTAATGAAAAAAATCCCCTATTTAGGCACAAAATTGTTTGTGATGGTTGTAATAGGTTCCTATTTGCAGTATTGGAAAAGTTTAATAGGAGCTCCAGGGGTGAACCATGGGAAACAGTCGCTGATTTTAAAGAACTGCTGTGGCAATTACAACTCAATGCACAAGATGACCCAGGGCTTAATGAAAATACATCCATTACTACTGCCCTTAAGCTTCATGCTATGAAGTTATATGATTTTATAATTTCTTACCAACAACTGATTAATTTTGATGTGTTTGATTGGTTGGTCTATATAACTCATGCAATAATGTTGTTACCTAGTTCTGATAAAGTCCTTAGAAGTTTAATGGATGAAAGTGTTCAACCTTGAATTAAAATTTGATAATTTTAACTTTTCTGTACATACTGTGATTCCTGGAGGCATCATCGTTGTTATTTGTTTTATTTTTTCCTCTTTATCACTCGTGTTAATAGTATAAGATAAGTATTTTGCTTTATGTGGAGAGGAAAATGATTCCAAAGAAGTTGTATTCTTTGTCATAAATATCTATCACTCCAACATGTTCTAGTCAAGTTGCAAAAGAGCTGTGAGCAGGTGTTTATGCCCTCATTGGACTTGTAAATGTGCAGTAGGTCTGATAGGACAGGATCTGTTGAGATTCTGCACACACAGAAGGGATGGCCCCTCAGTTGTTTGTATGATACAGAGAAGAAGGGCAAAGCTTTGAGATGGTCTGCAAAGCTTTTATGATTTAGGTCCTTGATTTTCTTAGTAAGAAAGCATTGTAGGCATTTCAGTTGTGTGAAATGTTTGGACAGGTACATACTATAATCAATGGTTGGCATGATGAGTGTGGAATACAGTGGAATGATCACATTCCTGCACCTGGATGTCATATCCTTAGTAATAAGCCTGACAATGAAAAAGCACTTTCTTAGACTAGTGAATACATGGTGATTAAAGGACACGTCATTGCCTATATAGTTTTCCCTGGTGCTTTACTACTAGATCAGTTTTCAGGGGTATGTGTGATAGTTACAAGAGTTCATGGTCCATGGTTTTGACACCAGCTATAGGTCTGGAAAGGCCATATTGGAGGATTTCAATTCCTTCTGTGGAGTTTATGATGGCACCACATGTATAGTGATCTGCAGACCTGATCAGCCATAAATCTTTTACAGTAGATTTGACCACCAAGAAGTAAATGCCAAAGAGCAGTAGCTCAAGGACTGAACCTAATGTATACTACTAGTGACAGTTTTTTTTTTTGGAGGAGGTAGAGAAATCCACCCTAATTCTCTGGGTTCTGTCTGTGATCCAATTTGCTATCCAGTCAGTTACATAGGGATTAACATTTAGCTGGAGTAGTTTATCTATGATACGTTTATGTGAGGTAGTGCTTAACACCATTGTGAGATCTAGATATGTGTGTGTCATAGCTCAAGAATCAAGAAGAAAGCCCAAAAATAATGGGAGACAAATGTCCAAACTCATGGACAGATTTTAAGTATTGTTTGTGTATACTTAGAAAGTTGTTTGGTAATAACATGCATTTTCTGAGGGAAATTAAGTCATAAACATTTGTCATTATTTAGTAATTGCAATTCTTAACAATTAAAAGAAACACAACTTTTACAAGAAGTAACAAAATCATAAATATGAAACAAAATCAGGGAGGGCTCAGAAATATGAAGGCAACCCTAGTATCCAGGCCAGCAATTATACCTACTTTGTTTTCTGTATATGTTTTTGATGCCTGGCTGTAACTTAAAATGATAAAAATAAAGCAAAACTGTCAGTCTAATAGGGCTGAGGTGGGGAGAGTCTACAAGTAGTGTAGCTTATGAGTTGCAGGCTGTTTAAAATGTATGCTCACCAGGTAGAAAGTTCTGCATAAACATGTAGTCATACTATTTATTTATTGATTTACTTTTCTTGACTAAGATAGTAAAACTGATACTAATCTATCAATTTCAAGCAACAGCCCATGAGTAACTGGGCATAAATTTCAAACACACAAAAAAATCTATGTGGAATGATGACACCTGAAATTACATCTGAAATGGTCACTTCTGTCCTCTGTAAGGAGAGAAACACCAGTTTCATGGGTCCATATGAACTAAAAGAAAGCCTAATTTGTACAGTCAAAAATAACCAAGTACAGCCCTTACACACATTCTCACTAAAACACTAAAATGGCTCATAGGTTCATAGGTTCATACTAGGCTATCTGCCCTAGGGCATTTATAAGCCTAGCCAGAGTGTGTTTGGCTTTCGCCACCCATTTTAAATGAATTTTGCTATGCCCTTTTTCGAGGTTAGTATACTGTGCCTCTGTCTAACAGTGACACAGAAGTGATACCCGGGGTAAACCTACGATCTCCCATCCACTCATCAAGATTCCTCTTGAAGAGAGTCAATGAGGGACTCTGCCTAACCTGGACTGGGATTTTATTCCAGAGTGAAGGGAGCCTCTGGGTTATGAATCTGTCCCTCCAGCATGTCCTATTTATTTCAGTGCTGAGGTTCAAGTCTCTCGAGCGTAGCTCGATGGGATTTGGATTTTCTGAGGTGCAGCATGTCCATTAATTCCGGGTTGGACATGGCTTTATACGTCAGGCACAGATCACCTCTGAGCAGGCAGTATGCCACTGAGTAGAGCTGGAGTTTCTTTAACCGGGCAGCATATGGCATCTGTTTGAGCCCTTTGATCCTCTTGGTGAGGTACTTTTGGGGTCTTTCCAGTTGCTGCAGGTGTCTGGTAAGATACATCCCAAAAGGGGCATTGTACTCAATTATGGGCCTGATGAGGGATGTGTAAAGAGGCATGATGACCTCCCCTGATCTAGATGTGAATCCCTTCATGACTAGGTGGGCTATATAAAATGTTTTTCTAACCACTTTGGCCACATGGTTGTCAAATGAGAGATTGCTATCAACTTGGGTCCCCAGGTCCCTAATTACTTCTTCCGTACTTAATGGATTACCACCTATGTGATAATTTGTGGGCACTTTGTTTTTGCCAAAGGGGATGACTATACACTTTTTGGCGTTTAGCTTGACGCCATGGCTCTGGCACCAGTTGTCTGTTTCTATGAGGCCCTTTTGTAGGATGCTTGTGTCGGCTGGAGAGTCTATTATGGTGCCCAGTTTGCAGTCATCTGCGAACTTGGTCAGCCACAGTCCTTCCGTGTTAGCCTGTACCTCCGAGAAATATATACTGAACAAGAGAGGTCCCAGGACTGAGCCTTGTGGGATGCCACTTGTAACTGGTTTGGAGTCTGACATGGCTCCAGCAATTCTAACCATGTGGGTTCTGTCCTTGAGCCAGTTTGCAACCCATCTAGTGACATAGGGGTTTATATTTAAGCTGGTTAGCTTATCTATAATGCCCGAGTGGGGTATCGTATCGAAGGCTTTTGCAAGGTCCAGGTAGGCTGTGTGTACCACCTTCCCCTCGTCAATGGCCTTGGTGACTGTTTCAAAGAAATCGACCAGGTTTAAGAGGCAGGATCTGCCCTTAACAAAGCCGAACTGGGTAGGATCCAGTGTCTGTACGTCCCCAATATCTTTATTTATGAGGTCCATGATGATCCTTTCCATAGCTTTGCAGACCAAGCTAGTCAAGCTTATGGGGCGATAGTTTCCAGGATCCGTTGAGGCACCACCTTTGTGGAGAGGGACCACTGTTGCTGTATGCCACTCTTTGGGTACATATCCTGTAGTAAGGCTAAGATTGAACAGTAGTTTTATGTTTGGGTTTAGCTCTTCTTGGAGTTCATGTAGGATGCAGCCTGGGACACCGTCTGGTCCCATTGATGCTGTGTTTTTTGCTTTGGAGAGGGCGGCTCTTACCTGAGCATCTGAGATGTCAGGGGGGCAGCACTCTGCTGGGATAGATATTTGCCCTTTTGGTGGGGAAGGGGGGAGAAGTTTGCGCTGAACCTGTCAGCTAGGATGTTGGCAATGTCTGTGGGTTCGGTGTATTTTTTGTCATTTTGGACTAATTCTGAGCATATCTGGGAATTCCCTCCCAGGTTCCTAATATAACTAAAGAAAGCCTTGTGATTATCCTTAGTGTCCTGTGCAATTTTTCTCTTGAAGCTGGCCTTAGACGATTTTATGAGTGCCCATAGTTTTTTGCTAATACTGATCAGAGATGCCTTCCCTTTTTGGGATGTTGCTCTATCATGTAGTAGCTTCCTCCTTTTATTGTATAGTTTGTTTATGGCTGGGGTCCACCAGACAGGACGCCTAACTTTGGAGGATTGGGTCTTGGTTTTATTTGGGATTGCATGATCCATGCATTCCTGAAGGTGTTCATAGAATGCGTTTATAAAGGATTCTGAGGTCTGGGCCGTATTTTCCACAGGTCCGGGGGCTTTGAAGGATTCCACCTCGATTTTGAGGAGTGTGAAATTTGCTTTAGAGAAGTTTTTCACTGTGGTTTTCTGGGCAGGGGCTGGGGTCGGAATGTGAATATCTAGTGAGATTAGTTTATGGTCTGATCTTACCAGTGAGGGATACACTTCTGGTCTGGAGCATAGAGTCCCCATGTTGGTGATGATCAGGTCCAGTATGTTTTCCCCTCTTGTGGGAGTGGCAACAAGTTGTTCCATAGCATTTGAGTTTATAAATTCTAGGAACCTTTGGGCTAGGGTGTTGGAGCTAGAGTAATGCTCCCAGTCTATGTTAGGGTAGTTGAAGTCGCCCAATATAATGGTGTTTGGAGAAACCTTCATATTTTCCAGTGTTCTCAGGAAGGCCGAGTGGGGTTCCTGGGTTTGGGAGGGTGGTCTGTAGCAGGTTATAAACTGGAAGGCAGTTTTACCCACTGTTAGTTGCACATGGATAGTCTCTGATGCTTCGTGCTGTGCCACCAACCTGGAGGTGTGGGTATCTTTGACGAATATTGATACTCCCCCTCCTTTTGTGGTTCAGTCCAAGTTTTGGGGCCGAAAAACATGGTATGAGGTATAATCTGGTAGTGCTGGGGTGGTCTCGGGAGCCTTGAACCAGGTTTCTGTTACTGCACAGATATCGATGTTCTCCATGCTAAGGAGAGTTTTGAGTGCGTGCATCTTGAGGTTTAGACTTCTGGCATTGAGTAGCATTACTCTTAGTTTCTTATCTCTTGTGATACCTATGGAGGTGGGTTTGTCTTTTGAGCGTTGCCTAAAAAAGGCACTATGGGGTTGGCAAGAGCCTTTGCCAATATCCGAAAGCCCAGGGGTGACAGGTGCAAGCCGTCCCTAGTGAAGCATCGTGGTTTGTCGAGCATGTCATCCCAGGCAGACAGGCATTGGATCCCCTTTGAATGACACCAATACTTAAGCCAATTGTTGAAATTGATCATCTTGTCTTCATATTGTGGCATCATTCTTGGTGAGGGTAAGATGCTACTCAAGGTCAGGGTCATACCGGCCTGGGCTACATGCTCAGAGAGCTCCTCTATGTCTCTTTTCATGTAGTCCAGGGAGGTGCATCTCAGGTCATTCACACCAGCATGGACAATGACTGAGTCATATTTGTACCTGCCTTGGAGTGACCTGAGTGCTTGTGTTATGTGGCGGATCCTAGCGCCTGACAGGCAGCTCACCGTGACCTTCTCCTTGTTCAGCCTGGTGAGCAGGACGTCAGTGTGCCTGACATCCCTAATATATCGAAGAAGAATATTGTAGTCTAATCTATAAGGAAGGTTCTTCCACAGACCCCAGCATTTAACACTAATTATTCAAGGCAATTTATTTATTTATTTATTTAGTTATTTTAATATTTATTTATTTTTGTTTACTAGGAAAGTCTAACTGGGACTGTTATACCATTTTCGATGGGAACCCAGGAAAAGAGCTCTGGTAACATAAGCAACTAGTACAGTAAAAAAACAAAGATATGTATTGTTATTTACAAGGATAATACAAACAAGCGTACAGAATATTTCTACACTGACACAATGTTTAAACATCTGTAACAAGACTACAGAGCATTTATACAGTGTAACAACTTTAGACGTCTTATATGGAGGGGAATGATATCCTACCGGCAACTTTATGGTATCAAGAAAGGATGTGCTTTAGATTTTGTGCCTATAGTTAATGAGTATATAATTTATAGCAGGAGATACTGGGGTGAAGAAAAAAAGAGGAAGGAGAGAGAGGAGGAATATGGTTGACAACAGAAAAGGGAATACAAAATGTGAATTTTGGTAAGGGAGGGAAGAAGCAGATAGGAAATGGAATCAGCCTGTAGGTGCAGCACCATTGCATATTTTGCTTTTCCTCAGGTGATCCTTTAGTCATTATTATCATCATCATCACCATCAACCCCCCCCCTTTACCATTTTCTACATGGGTTCAGGGTGTCTTGTCAACTATTGTCATCTCTCTCTTCATTGTTACTTTCCTGCCTTCCTCGACACTCGTGTCTGACTGTCACAGGTCTTCTCTCACACTGTCCATACACCTCTTTGACAGACACCTTCATTTTATAGGTTCATAGGTAGGTACTAGGCTATTAGCCCTAGGGCCTATATAAGCCTAGCCAAAAAGGTACTCTGGCTTTCGCCACCCAAGAAAATTATTTTCGTGTGCCCCTGTCAAGCAGAGCCACAGAAGTGATCCCCAGGGTGAATTATCTATTTTCCATCCAATCATCAAGATTTTTCTTGAAGAGTGCTAATAAGAAACTTTGTTTGATATAAATAGGTAGTTTGTTCCAGAGTATGGGAAGTCTCTGGGACAGGAATCTATCCCTCCAGCATGTTTTGTTTATTGTGGTGACAAGGTTTAGCTCCCTAGAGCGTGTAGCTCGGAGGGATTGGGATTTCTTTAAGTGGAGCATGTCCAACAGCTCTGGGTTTGACATAGCTTTGTATGTTAGGCAGAGATCACCTCTGAGTAGGCGATATGCGACAGAGTACAGCTGTAGTTTTTTGAGACGGTCTGTGTAGAGCATCTGTTTGAGGCCGGTAATCCTCTTTGTGAGGTATTTCTACGGCCTTTCCAGTTGTTGTAGATGTCTTGTGAGGTACATACCAAAAGGGGCATTGTGCTCTATAATGGGTCTAATGAGTGATGAGTAGAGTGGAAAAATTACCTCTTTTTACTTGGATGAGAAACCTTTTGTGATGAGGTGTGCCACGTAGAAGGATTTCCTGACTACTGTGGCGATGTGATTATCAAAGGAGAGACTACTGTCCACCTGTGTCCCAAAGTCTCTTATCACACTTTTGATGTTAAGTAGACTACCACCTGTGTGGTAGCTCATGGCTCATGGGTACAGAGTTTTTACCAAAGGGGATGGCAATGCACTTTTTGGCATTGAGCTTGAGGCCATGGCTTTGGCACCAGGCATCTGTCTCAGTGAGGCCCTTTTGTAGGATGTCCACATCATTAGGAGTTTCGATTATGGCTCCTAGTTTGCAGTCATCTGCGAACTTCATTAAGCCAAAGACCTTCTGTGTTAGCCTGTACTTCAGAAACATAGATACCAAACAGGAGAGGAACCATGACTGAACCCTGTGGTACTCCACTTGTCACTGGTCTGAAGTCAGATTTGGAGTCTTCTACTTTCACAGTGTGGATTCTATCAGTGAGCCAGTTGGCAACCCATCTTGTGACATAGGGATTTATACCTAGTTTAGTGAGTTTATCTATAATTCCAGAGTGGGGGATGGTGTCAAAAGCCTTGGCGAGATCTAGATAGGCTGTGTGAACCACCATACCCTCTACGGCTTTGGTGACTGCTTCAAAGAAGTCTGTCAGGTTTAGGAGAACTGGGTGGGGTCCAGAGTTTGCAGATTACCAATGTCTTTGTTTATAAGTTCCATGATGATACGTTCCACGGCCTTGCAGACCAGGCTCGTTAGGCTAATGGGGCAGTAGTTCCCGGGGTCCGTGGTGGCTCCCCCTTTGTAGAGTGGGATAACCGTCACTGTGCGCCATTCAGTGGGCACAAAGCCTGAAGTGAGGCTATGATTGAACATGGTGCTTAGGTGGGGTGCCAGTTCATTCTGTAGTTTGTGTAGAAAGCAGCCTGGGATGTTGTCAGGTCCCACAGATGCTGTGTTCTTGGCTTTGGAGTGTGTGGTTTTTACCTGTGCAGCTGAGATTATAGGAACTTTGCATTCTTCCGGTATAGTGATGAGCCCTTTAGTGGGTGAGAGGGGGTAAAGTTAGCACTGAACCTATCTGCCAGGATGTTGGCAATATCAGTCGGTTCTGTATATTTAGTGCCATTGTGCTGTAACTCAGAGCAGATCTGAGTGTTGCCATTGAGATTCTTGACATAGCTATAGAATGCTTTGTGGTTGTCTTTAGAATCAGTGGCGATTTTGTTTTCATAACTAGCTTTGGAGGATATTATGAGGGATCTCAGCTTCTTACTGAGGCTGTCCAGGGAGTTCCTCCAATCATGGGATTTTATTCTTTTTTGCAACAGTTCCTTTCTTCTGTTGTAGAGTTTGTTTATAGCAGGGGACCACCAAATTGGCTTCCTTTTTTTGGAGGATAGTATCTTGGTTTTGTTAGGGATAGCACGATCCATGCACTCGTGTAAGTGCTTATAAAGTGCATTTGTGTAGGATTCAGCAGTCGTACCACTACTGTTCATCTGCATGGGTGTCGCAAAGTTTGCCACTTCTGTCTTAAGAAGCATGAAGTTGGCTTTGGAGAAATTTTTTACGGTGGTTTCTCTAATGGGGGTTGGGGGCAGGATGTGGATGTCTAGGGTGATTAGCTTGTGGTCGGATCTGACCAACGAGGAATTGACCTCTGGTGTGGAACACCAGTCACCCATGTTGGTAATGACCAGGTATAGGATATTGCTGCCCCTGGTGGGGGTGTGGATAGGTTGATCCAAGGTGTTGGAATTCATGAATTCCAGAAAACGTTGAGCAAAAGAGTTGGTACATGAGTAGTTTTCCCAGTTAATGGTGGGGTAGTTGAAATCGCCCATTATTAGGGTGTTGGGTTGCACCCTAATATTTTCCAGTGTATCAAGAAATGAGGAGTGGGAATCCTATGGCATGGTGGGGATCTGTAGCAATTTACAATTTGGATTGCGGTATTGCCCAGAGTTAGCTGCACTTGGATAATCTCGGATGCATTATGCTGAGCAACTAGCCTGGAGGTGTGGATATCCTTAATGAATATGGACACTCCTCCGCCTTTAGTGTTTCAGTACAGGTTATGTGGATGAAAGGTGTGGTATGAATTATAGCCTGGTAATGCAGGGGTGCTCTCTGGAGCCTTGAACCAGGTCTCTATCACTGCACAGATGTCGATGTTCTCCATTTTAAGGAGTGCCTTGAGTGAATGCATTTTGAGGTTTAGACTTCTAGCATTAAGTAGCATTACTCTCAGATTTTGCTTGCTTGTACCTGTTACGGTGGTGATTTTGTCATTTGAACCTTGCCTAAAAAAGGCACTATAGGGGTGGCAAGAGCCTTAGACAGTATCTGGAATCCCAAGGGCGACAGGTGCAGGCCATCTCTGGCAAAGCATCATGGTCTGCCGATCATGTCATCCCAGGCAGACAGATACTGAATCCCCTTAGAATGACATCAGAAGCTTAGCCCATTGTTGAAGTCAATCATTTTGTCCTTGTACTGTAGTATCATTCTGGGTGATGGCAGGATGCTACTCAGGGCTCGGGTCATACCTGCCTGGGCCACAAGATCAGGCAACTCCTCCATGTCTCTTTTCATGTAGTCCAGGGAGGTACGTCTCAGGTCATTCACACCAACATGGACAATGACAGAGTCATATTTGTACTTGTTGTGGAGTGACTTGAGTGCATGCATTATGTGGTGGATTCTGGCACCCTACAGGCAGCTGACAGTAACTTTCTCCTTGTTTAGCCTAGTGAGTGGAACATCAGTTTGCCTGACTATAGAGTCACCTATGACTAGAGTGTTGGGTACATTGTTATGCCTTATGGGCTGTGGTTGAGTGGCACACTGAGTTTGTGGGCTATGTGTCATTTGGGTTGTGTTGGGGGGGGTGGAGGTTGCCTGCATTTCTGCTTTGGAGGTCTCTGTTGCTTGAGCAGATTTTTATTGAGAGCCTTCACAAATGTAGGTGTGTGTTTTGTGTTTCTATGTGTGTGTTTTGGTGGTGTAGGTTTTGCAGGACTATGTGATGAGTGTGGTGTGGTGCAAGTGTTTACCTTCTCCTCTTGACTGTCTAGTCCAGTCTTGGGTGAAGAGAGCTTTGCTTCCAGTTTGGCTATATAAGTGCATCTCTCACAGGTTGTAGTGTTGGGTGGTAGGAGAAGAGGGTTGTCTGTGTACATGAGGCAATTGCTGCATTGCCCAAAATGCCCAGATTCATCAGGTAGACAGGAGAAAACACTGGGAGCTGACCCTTCGACATACCTGGATAGGTGCTTATTTACTAAGTACTAAAAACTGTTTTTCTCTAGGCAAGTGAGGAAAGTTGAGTGCTATAGTAATTTGTAGCTTATTTAGTGCTTACAATGAGTTCTGAACATGTGCTGAGCTCAAAGAAACAGATTTGAGTGCTAAAACTAAAAAAAAAATGGCTAGTTCTAAGGGAAATTTTGAAGAGCAGACTTTATGGCACCGGGAATAGTTTAACCCTAGCTAACTGTTTAAATCAGTTAGCAAATGAGCAAACTGATTTAAACAAATTAAACAATTTAACCAATAAAAAGCTAAAAACAGAGCCCCGTTCCAGCAGTCTTCGATCAGTAAAGTTCTAACTGCGCACTCCTGCCACTAGGGTGCAGGGGAACCTTCTCCAGAAAAAGATAGTCTGCATTAGTGCTCAAGTTATACAAACAAAGCTAGATTCAGCAGGTCTGAATTTAGTCTATGCTACAACAAACAAGGCATACCAGTTTCAAAAAGAAACAGTTCAAATAAGCAGGCACAATAAGCCTTTAACCAGAAACTCCCAGCTCAGAAGGGCAGAGTCTACCCTCTCCTCCCACAAGAGTGCAGACCACACCTTCTTAATGTAAAATAACTGGCCCAAAGCCCAAGTGCTTAAACCAGAACTAATACACTTTTAGAATAAGAGACACTAAGCCTTCAGTCAGCAACTCCCAACTTAGAAGGATGTAAGCTACCTGTCCTGCCACAACAGTGCAGACCATAAACCTTCTTAATGTAAGACAACTGGTCTGAAGCCCAAGTGCTTCAACCAAAGGCTTAGAATAACAGTTACAATTTAATCAGGCTACTAACAAGCAGTAATAAATGCAGCAGCATAAATGCATTTAAGTACTTTTAAGAACAAGGAGCAAAAGCAAAATAAAGTAATAAAGTAGGAAGAAACACAAATACAGTAAAAGCAGATGAATAAAGCGCATTATATATATATAACAATAGAAAACAAGCAAAGTGATTTAAACAAATTACCCAATTAACCAGTAAAAAAGCTGAAACCTGAGCCCTGTTCCAGCAGTCTTCAATCAGACAAGTTCTCACTGCACACTCCTGCCACTAGGGTGCAGGGGAACCTTCACCAAAAAAGATGTCCTGGATTAGTGCTTAAGTTATACAAACAAAGCTAGATTCAGCATGCCTGAATCTAGTCTATGCTACAGCAAACAAGGCGCACCAATTTCAGAAAAAAAAAAAAAACCAGTTCAAATAAGCAGGCACAATAAGCCTTTAACCAGATATTCCCAGCTCAGAAGGGCAGAATCTAGCCTCTCCTCCCAGAAGAGTACAGACCACAAACCTTCTTAATGTAAAACAACTGGTCTGAAGCCCAAGACCTCTTTACTTCTTCCTGTCTGCCCTAAATCTTCTTCACCAGACTGTCTTCTGCTTTTCTGCACATGTTCCGAACCACTGTATTCTGTTCTCTTTGACATTTTCTGCAATTGGAACTGATTTGGCTTCTGCTTTTATGTCCTCATTTCTTCGTCTGTCCTACAGTGTCCATCCTATCAGTTGTCTCATGCACTTCGTCTCTATCACCTCTAGCTCCCTCAACTGCTCTGCTTTGCTGCCCAGGTTTCTGTGTCATATGGTAGTACTGATCATACCTCTATTTTGTACAACTTACATTTCAGCTTTTTTGACATCCTTCTGTCATATACTACACCTGACACTCTGTGCCAGCTGGCTGGAGCCCATATGATTCTAGCTTTGACCTCCTTATTCAGACTTCCCCTCTCCTCAACCCCCTCCCCAGATATTTGCTGCTGTTAACCTGTTCCACTATTTTCTCTTCTGTCTTAGTTCTCAGCTTCTTCTGATTTTCCCCATTTGCTGCCAGTATATCTGTCTTATCTATACTCATTTTCATCTCATGTACCTTCAGTTTTGCATTCCATTCCTCTATCCTTTGCTGAAGTTCACGCTCAAATTCTACCTGTAATGCCACATCTTCTGTTTACAGCAACTTTGTTGATCTGTCCCCTCTGACCTGTTTGCTAGTGTAATTCTATCACTAGTATAAACAGCAGTGGGCTCAGGTGATCCTTTAGTGCAGTTTTGAATTGTTCAGCATTACATAAAAATCTGATAGTGGCTGACAGATTGTTCCACATTTAAAGATGCTAACTGAGAATAGTAAGTCTCTGTAGGAGTTGTTAGATTTATTGGGTTGAACTAGGTTTACTGCCATTGTCTATAAGTTTCTAATAGGTTCATGCCAGTGGATTATGTTGACCAGATATGTTTTTTTTATAAAGTATAACAATATTTAGACATCTTACATAGAGGAGTGTAATATCTTGTGTGCCCTGAGTAGATAAGTGAAATAAAGAGATGTGAAGAGGGGCATCTAACTAGGTAAGGTTGCTTAGGGTTGAGCAATAATGTGTGTGAGTTGTGAGGTTGCATGCAGGTTTATTAATTTTATTGCAACACTGTTCCAGTTTATGTTTGGTAGATGAATGGAGAACTATAAGTATAGCTGTAGCATACAGGAAGGTGGGAGGAGAAGGGGGGGGTGGCTGCTAGTTTCATACTGCAATGGTTTAAGTAGTGGTTTGCCCTGTATAGTAAATCTAACTTACTGGGGTTTTTTTTCACTTTTTTATTACAAAGTCTATGTGAAGATCAAACTTTAACTTATTGTCAATGGTAATGTGTAGTAATTTAGTGTCGGTGACCTGTTCAATTTTAGTGTTGTTTGAGGAGAGTATATTGAGATTACTGTTATTTTTATGTTTATTTTGGAAAAAAAAACATAAAGAGTAATCTAATTTTCTTTGAGTTTATGTACAGTAGTGATTTTCTTTGCCAGTTTACAATAGAGGTGAAAACTTCCTGTGTGATGGTTTGTAGGGTAGTTAGACTATGGTCTGCACAGACTATGGTACAGTCATCTGCATTTTGTATCATTTTGGCAAGTTTTGATCCTTTGTGCATGTCATTGATGAAGATGTTGAAAAGAATTTGCCTTAAAATGAAGCCTTGATGAACACCTGTAGGTACTGAGAGCTAGGTGGAGTGAAAATATTTCCATTTTACTGACTGAGTGCAACTACATAGGTAATTGTAAGCCAACTAAAAGTGGCAGTTGCTAGGCCAATAAAACGGAGTCTATGCAGAAGAACTTGGTGTGACACTGTATCCAAGGCTTTTGAAATATAAAGGAAAAAAGTGTAGATGATGTGGCCTGAGTTTCTACTTTGATTAACAATGTCAAGAAAGTCTAATAGGGTTGTTTCAGTACTGTGATAGGATCAAAATCCATGCTGGCTAAGTGAAAGTGATTTGTTTTCAAAGAGAAAGGTTTGAAGTTGTTGATGAATATATTTTTCAAGTACTTTGGAGAGTGGTGAGAGAATTGCTAATGAAGTGATAGTTTGGTGAATATGCCACCTTTGTGGAGGGATATAATGAAGGAGTCTTTTCATATGGCAGGAACATGTTTTTTATGGCTCTATTAATAAGGATAGATACTGAGTAAGTTATACTGGTGACAGCTATGCTAAGATATTTAGCTAGTGAGCTGGCAAGTGCTAAGGTTGTATGTTTAAGTTTTTGAATGAGTTTTGTGATGATAGAGGTTAGAATTTTTTTAAAGGTGAGTTGCAGGTGAAAGGTGTGAATCTGGATTAGTGTTAGAAAAGCTGAGGGAGGTGCGAGATATGAAATGGTTGATGAATTAATCTGCTATTTCTTTGTTCATAGGGAAAGGGGTTTGCAGAGTATTTCCTCCTGGGATTTAGAAGGTTGATTACATTTTTCCAGAGTTGCTTAGGGTTTTTATTTATGTGTTTTGTATAGAGGAGATAAAAACATTTATAAGTGAGAACTTGTCACTTGGTATGGTTTCTAAGACACCTATATTTTCCAACCTTTGCTTCATTTCTGTTTTTGTGCCATTGTATCCAGGCCTTGTCCTTTTCTTTCATAAGTGTTTTGATCTGATTCATTAGCCGAGGGGGGGCAGTAGTTAATTTTACTCTTTTATGTCTTAGTGGGTCTTACTGATTTATTATCGTTAAGATAGAGTTAGTGAAGTAGGAAATGGCATGCTCGAGTGGTAGGTATTTGAGTGGCTTTAGGGGTGTTGTTGAAGATAATTTTGTCAAAAAAATTGTAGATTTCTTACACAGTTAAAATGTTTGCCTTTGAGGGCTTTTGACAGTCTCTGTTAATATGTGTGTGATGGTGAAAAGGTGAACAGTGACCATATCAGGGGAGGGGTATCAGGGAGTTTGATTTTTTTCTGGATTGGTTATTAGTATGCAGTCCAAGATGGCTGCTTTTTTTGGACTTCTTGTCAAGTCTGGCTGGTTTTTTGATCAGTTGGGTGAAGTGAAAGAGATTACTGTTGTGGAAAGGAGAGTTTTTTCCTTATAGGATCATAAGATAATTTTTTATTTTTTATTTTATTTACACGGCGCAGTGGTGCAGCGGTTAACGTTGTTGCCTCACAGCAAGAGGTTCTCTGGTTTGATTCTCGGCTGGGGTACCTTCTGTGCAGAGTTTGCATGTTCTCTCTGCATTCATGCAGTTTTTTTCTGGGTACTCTGGTTTCCTCCCACAATCCAAAGACATGAGTCTGGAGCATTTCTCCCCGGGCCTCCATTGAAAATAGGCTATGTCCTAGTCAGACTTTTCTGGTCAACAAATGTAAAATAAAATAAAATAAAACTTGTAATCCTAGATCCCTTATCACTTCCTGGGTACTTAGGGTATTCTTATTGATTTGATAGTGCAAAAGGACATTGTTTTTGCTGAAGGAAATGATGATGTATTTCTTTGCATTCAGTTTGAGACCATGACTAAGACCCTCCTGGAGTGTACTGACTTAATTTGGGGATTCAGTAATTTGACTTAGTTTGCAGTCATTCACAAACTTTGTCAACCACAACCCCTTAGTTTTGGCCTGAACATCTGAGAAGTATATACCAAACAGTAGGGAGCCCAGCACTGACCCTTGTGGCACCCTGCTGGTGACACATCTGCTGGTTGATGTGGAGTCACCCACTCTGATAGTGTGTGACTGGTTTGTGAGCCAGTTGGCAACCCATTTTACAACAAAGGGGTTTACATTCAGTATTCTAGGTTTGTTGGTAATGCCTGAGTGTGGGATTGTGTCAAAAGCCTTTGCCAAGTTGAGGTATGCTGTGTGCACAGATCTGCCCTCGTCAATGGCCTGGTCACATGTTTGAAGAACTCCACCAGATTTAACAGGCAGGATCTGCCCTTACCAAAGCCAAATTGGGTAGAATCCAGGGTTTGGAGGTTGCCTATGTCTTTATTTATGACTTTCATAATGATACATTCCATGGCCTTTCAGATGAGGCTGGTCAGGCTTATGGGTCTTTAATTCCCTGGGTCTGTTGCTAGGCCACCTTTGTGGAGGCAAATAACTTGCTCTTCTCCATTCTGCAGGAACAAAGCCTGTGGTTAGGCTATGATTGAAAAGGGTACTTAATGTTGATGCTAGTTCATGTTTTAGCCTATTTAGAAGCCAGCCTGGGATGCCATCCTGTCCCATAGAGGCTGTGTTGTTTTGCCTTGGACAAGGCTTTACTGACCTGTTCTTTAGATATGTCGGGTGGGGGGGAGAATTTGGGGCAAGATTTGTGATAGGTTTGGAGGGGATAAAGGAGTGAAATTTTCACCAAACCTATCTGCTAGCAAGTTTTCTATTTCTGTGGGGGTCAGTGTGTATGAAACTGTTAGTCCCTAGTTCTGCATATGCTTGAGCCCTACCTTTTAGGCTATGTACATAGCTGTAAATGGCCTTATGGTTATCCTTGGCTGTGCTTGCTAAGTTTTTCTCAAAATGCCCTTAGAGGATTTGACATGTTGTTTTATTTGCTTGTTGAGGCTGAGGAGGGTATTTATCCATTATTGGGGCCTCGTCTTTGTTTTATTGGACAGCATCTTTTTGCATTTTTTGTAAAGTTTGTTGATGCTGGATATCCACCATGACGGCTTGTTTTTACTAGGGGCTCTGTTTTTTATTCTTTCTGGTACAGCCAAGACTATACACTTATTCAAATGATTGTATGGGGCTTTAGTGCAATCTTCAGTGTAGTTGCCACTTCCAGCTGGGGGTGGGGCTTGGAATGCATTTACAACTTCACCTAGGAAGGTATAGTTTGCCTTGGTGAAGTTGTTTAGTCTGACTTTGCCCTTTCTGAGTTCTGGTGATAGTGCTAGCTCAAAGGTGACTGTTTTGCGGTCAGATTTAACTAGTGAGGGTCCAACAGATGCGGCAGTGCATCTGTTTGTCATGTTAGTGAAGACCAGATCTAGTATGTTTGTTCCTCTTCTCAGGGTATGAACAATTTGTTCCAGGACATTTGAGTTAACAAAGTCATGGAACTTTTGCGTTAGTGAATTAGGGTTAGAGTAGATCTCTCAGTTGATGGTGGGATAATTTACATCCCCCATAACCAGAATGCTTGGGAATATTTGGATTGACCCCAATTTGGTAAGCTTTGTGCACGTCATGACCCATGGGGAGGATCTATAACTGGCTATGAATTGAATGGGGGTATTACCCACAGTAACCTGAACTTGGAGTAACTCCATGTAATTGTCCAATCTAACTAGACAGGAGGTGAATTTGTTTTTAATATAGATAGAAACACCATCTCCTTTGGCTTTCACACATTCATTTTGCAGTCTGAAGGTGTGGAAGGCATTGTAGTCTTGCAAGGCTGGGGTACTCTCTGAGGCCTTGAACCAGGCTTCTGTGACTGCACATACATCTACATCTTTCAGTGACAGAAGTGCTTCCAGGGTGTGCAGTTTTTGGTTTTAAGCTCCTAGCATTTAGCAGCATGGCCTTATTTTGTTATGACTGGTAAATTCCAAGTTGGTAGTTTTTATTTTGAGATCTTGCCTAAAAATGCACTATGGGGGAGGCAAGAGCCTTTGCCAGCAGCCAAAAGCCTGGTAGTGCCAGGTGCAAACCATTTCTGGCAAAGCAGCAAGGTTTATTGACCATGACTTCCCAGGCTGACAGAAACTGGATCCCCTTTGAATGACACCAAAAACTAAGCCAATTATTGAAATCAATCAGTTTTGTTATACTGTGGCATCACTCTAGGTGAGGCTAGTATGCTACTCAAATCTAGGGACATACCTTCCTGGGACACATACTGAGAGAGCTCAATAATTTCTCTACTCATATAGTTCAGTGAAGTACGTCTCTGGTTGTTCACTCCAACATGTACTATGACAGAGTTCTAATCTTGGTTTAGGTCCCCGAGTAAGATGGTTTCCTGATTGATGGTTTAGGATAGCCAACTTAAGATATTTCCGGTTATACTTGCATTATTTGGGGAAGGGGGCTGTATGCAGCTACAATGTATAAGGTTATTTAATATGAGTTTGGCTGCAAGCAACTCATCATTGCTAAATTGTGATATAGTTGGGTTGTGACTAAGTAGTTGCAGTGTGGCTTGAAAGATGATAGCCACTTCAGCAGCCTATTTACCTTTTCAGTCTTTTTTTAATGAAATTATAGCTGGGGGTATGATTTCTTCATCTTTATCTTTTGGTCTTAGCCAGGTTTCTGTGATGACATTCTGTCCACACTTGTAGTTTGAATATTTTCTTGCAGATGCTGCTACTATTGACATTGTATATTTGTAGGTTAGAGGAGGATATCAAAATTTGCCATGCTTGGCTATTGTATTGAATAGAAGGGTTTATTGGTAGTGATTAGGCTGGTTTGGATGGGGAGGTAATGATGAAGGACAGAGACTGGTCCATGGTATGGGTGGATGTCACCACTTTCGATTAGAGTGCTTACTGTTTACCACTCATCAACTGTCCCTATCATTTTTAATTTTTTTTTATTAAAACTGAAATAAATGCATATTTTACTAACAAACGTTATGTTCAGAACATGAGCTGACTAGAATTGAGTGTTGAAAATAACAAAACTTTTAAAAATAAAATTGTTACAGATACTGGCTGGGTGGCTAGCCATGACCTCCCCTGCAGCTGTTGGCCCTGGGCAGCTGCCCAAATCACCCCATTACAATCCCATACAATGGGTACTAAAGGCATCAATATCTACCATCCCACAGTGTAACAGTCTTGCATAACAGCTTCAAACAGGCTAAAGTGGACAGGTAAGATACCTCTAGGATTTAGACTACTTGGTGCTGTGGAAATTAAAAACTATCTTCATGTTATGAGTGAAAAGAAGTTACTGGTCCATTTTTATCTGCAAAACTAAGAAACATAATTTTATTTGAAAATGATTTGCATACTTTATCCATTTCTGTGTCTGTCATTTCTGATTAACCACTCAGAAAGTTAGTTTTTTTAGCACGCATCTAGTGTCTTATCTGTGCTGCAAGCAGAAGATAATTTACTAGTTTTGTGCAATGTTTTGAGTACACCTCCACCTGATGAGCATATTTTACTGACTTTTGGATCCCATCTGCCTCTTATCCCTAATCTCAACTTTGTCTGTCTTTGATCCTTTCTCCTTTCATTGTGAATTTAGATTAAAACACTAAGAAGCAGATGTATTTCATGAGGTACTGAACAGGCCCAGCACAGCTTTAAGTGTAAAACTAGTTTTAAAAAAACAGGATGCATAGTTATACAATGATTCACATGTTCAGGGACCATATGAATGCTGGATGAGAAGGCATCTGCAAGATTATACAGCATGTTTTTTTTTCAAAGTATTAAACGCACTTCTTGAATGAGCAGAAGAAATGGCAACCTGAAAAGACTTTTTAAAATACAAACTGTAAGTTCATATGTAATAAATTGAGCTTAGAGCCTAACAGTAAACAAAACATTAGAATACTAATGATACTGCAGAAAATTTCCTAGCACCCTTAAAACTGTTTTCCCTATTTTAAATATAGTTAGATTAATGCTATATATTACATATACAAGTAAGACAAAATTTAACTAGCTACTGTGTTGCAAAATAGTGACATTTTTTATATTATTAATAGTGATTTCCAAAAAAATGATGTTTTGTTTTAGTATTAATAAAAGGTTCACTGTAGTGTAAGTCAGAACTTCAATTAGTTCTGACTTCCCATTTCTTTAAATATTAAATAAGCCTCTGTAAGAACTGGTATGACTGTAAAATACTGGAATGAGCTGAAAATAACTGGAAGAATCTGGAATGAGACTGGAATGAATGTCTTTATCTGTTAATTACCCAGACTTGTGCTGAACATGTGCCAGTCTCTCCTTTATAGGCCAAATCTCCTTGTACCTTTCAGAATAAAGTCTGCAAACACTGTAGTTTGGTTAAGGAAGCCTTATTATATACAGTGGAGGTAGATATCAAGAATATCCAAATCAACGCTTAATGTCCATAGTTTATGCACTCATTATACTGTCCATAAATTCTGTACTCAGAAATATCCTGTCTCTAGTAACAGTGTTGATAATTATGTCGGTAGTTTCTACACTCATACTCTGATAATTATGTCCATAGCTTTTGTATGCATATTCTGATCCTCCTGAATAATATTAATATGCTGGAATAGGTTCATAGGTTCATAAGTAGGTACTAGGCTATCGGCCCAAGGGCCTACGTAAGCCTAGCCAACAAGGTTCCCTGGCTTATGCCACCCAAGAAAGTTATTTTCCTGTGCCATTATCGAGCAGAGACACAGAAGTGATCCCCGGGGTGTATTTCCTATTTCCCATCCACTCATCAAGATTTTTCTTGAAGAGTGCTAATGAAGAACTTTGCTTGACATAGATGGGTAGTCTGTTCCAGAGTATGAGAAGTCTCTGGGACAGGAATCTATCCTTCCAGCATGTCCTGTTTATTGTGGTGACAAGGTTTAGGTCTATAGAGCGTGTAGCTTGGAGGGATTGGGATTTCTTTAGTTGTTAGATATTTGACTTGACTTCTGCACTCATACTTGAGTGTCTGTACTGTAATGACTTTCTGCATATCAGTCCAAACAAATTAACTAACTGTGTCTGAAGTATCTCTTAATAATACCAAAACCCTGTAAATGTCTACACTCCACTTTAACCTTGGTTCCCAAAGCCTTGTACCATACAAACAAAACGTGCTTGTACTTAAATGTACTGTACATTGTTTTTATTAGTATTCTTGACTGAAGGTTATTTTCACTGATTGAAAGTAGATTCACTGAAACTGTATGCACACTGTAAAGGCCTGCTTTAATATAGCTGCATTTCTTGACTTATGCAAAGAGAATACTGTATTTCTGTCTAACAAAATACATTTAAATGAAACCTGATTTTACAACTCCACCTGAAGATACATGAAGACACAGGTATATATTCTCTGCAGTTACTTTAAAATATGGAAAGTAAAATGAAGACACAGGTCTAACCTTACATTTTCCTGCTTATGCAATGTCTATTCTTTTAACTATATTTATGCAAGATTTGTCCATAACAATTGTTGCTGAAATTACTGAAATGAGATTTACTTCTGCAATTACTTTATAAATGTATTAATAAGGTCTACAAAGGATACTATAATGATCCCTAGAACTTATATAAAATAATTTTGATTTGGTAAATAAATGTGCAATTTTAAGTTTGACTACAATGTGTCAGTAGAGCATTTATGATCTGTTTGGATTGAAGTCTCAACTTCATGATTTAATTATAACTGAGCTATTCTTTAATGTGTTATAACTAGTAGTAAACTCTCTTTTTTACACCTATAATATATGTATGTAACGCCAAACACAAGCATGTAGGAGAAGTTCAGGAACAGAAACGGAAATGTTTATATCTTTATTAGCCACACAAAAATAATAAACAATGTGTTTAATGCTATGAATTTGAAATCAGCATTTTTGTTTGAACACAGACTTCATCTGAACTGAATTTCCATTAAACAACTCAATCCTTATATAACCATTGTTAAACAAAATTAATTAGATCAATTAACAATCATTAATTACAACTTCTCTTCCAGCCATTTTTCTGTATCAACCATCTCGTAAGAAATCTTCATTTCTTAAAGGGACATCATCAATCATAAGTCTAATAACAGCAAATTATAAAATCCCATTTTGATAGTATCAAATGTAAATACATTTGA
This sequence comes from Protopterus annectens, assembly GCF_019279795.1. Taxonomy (NCBI): domain Eukaryota; kingdom Metazoa; phylum Chordata; order Ceratodontiformes; family Protopteridae; genus Protopterus; species Protopterus annectens. The sequence goes on along the minus strand of NC_056734.1, from coordinate 378,123,268 downwards.
AATAAATGTTAACAATATTATTATTAACACTCTGATTATGCTCCAATATTCAGAAAAAGACAAATCAGTTATGCTTTGGAGTGGCACAAGACTTGACATTAACAAATGTTAAGCATCCCCTGCTAATGTTGTTAAGGTTGGGTCTGAGGCTAGGCAGTAAAATCTTCCAGTACAATTGACAGTGGCAAATAAAAGACTTGTTTCTGCCTGATATACTTTGGTAGCATGTCTCTGACTTCCTGTTCCAAACTTAGAAATTTACTAGAATAACAGAATGTGTGTTCACCTGATTTTCTGAAAGATACAAAGTCTGAAACCTAGATGTAAGTCATTATTTAGTTTTTTTCAATCCTTAATAATTTATCCAAAAACAACAGATTTTATGAGTAACAGAAACATATGAAGCAAAAATTTGGACATTTGGCCTTTACAAATGATTTAGCATTCTGTTGTCTTAGACTAACCCAAACCTCTTATAATTTATACATTAAGTGTGGAGAAACTAGATTTTAACTCATTAAAACCGGATGACGCATCAAGGCTTTTCTACAGTTACTTTCTACTAACTCCTCTATGCATCAAATATTGATTGTTCATACTTGCATTAATAATTTCAAAGCTATGCTATAGATAAAGTATTGAAACATTCCATCTTAAAGCTTACACAAAGGCAAACGCAGCTGTGTTGATATCTGACCACTGTCTAGTGCAGGTAACAAGATATTAATTCCTGTTCGTATAGAATTTATTAATATTGTCATAAATGTCATGCATTTCTAGCTATCCAGACAATCAAGGCGCATAGACAGAACTTAGCCACATATGAAAGCTCTCAGCAGGTTGAACAAAATGCTGCTCACAGTATGAGTGTAACTTCAGTTGTTGCTGAGATATTCTAAGCTGTCTACAAAATATTACAAACTTAATAGTTACTCGGTTTACTGTGACTTATAAAATCTAGTTTAATTCCTAGAACCTGAAGACTACTGCCACTATAAAAATAGTTTGTGCTGATGAATGTGCCATTTGTACTTCTTTAGTAATTAACCCCTGTGTTTCCAGAGATTGATACATTTGTTTGAAATGTGAAGACATAATCTGATTCTATCAAAAAGCTTAGGCTTCGTCCAGTGGAAGTTATGGTGCAAACTTCCAGAGCTCCACTGGACAGAATGAGTTATACTTATTACTCATCAGTCTTTGTAAAAAAAAAAAAATGAGTTGGAAGACAGACTGGACGTACAGATATTGTAAAGAAGGATGAGTCACCCAGTAGCTGTAAACCATGTCATGATCAGCACATGACCTAAAGGAATTTTGAGGTGTGGAAAGAAGTGAAGCATACCTAACTTAGGCCTTTTACTGGAAATTATCTGTTGTTCAGTGGCACCCAGCACACACACACACACACACACACACACACACACACACACACACACACACACACACCAACATAATGAGCAGGGGCGGCTCGTGGAATCGGACTGCCGGACTGCAGCCCCCTCAGCAAGAAAACAGAAAAATGTACTTTTTAGTTTAATTATTATTTTTTTTAATGTCTCAGTTTAGTTGACTACTTGACTTACTTACTCGTCTTGTTTCTCTGCTGCCGACTGACTCGGCGAGTACGCGCATGCACACTTTTACCACTTCGGGCTGAGGCGGATTTTAAAAAAGACATTTTTTTTTTTTTTTCTGCTGCAGCCCGGAGAGCGAATTAAGGCATCAGTGTGATGCCCAGCAGTCTATGCGGTTCCAAACTGCATAGAATTGGAAGGGGTTTGGACTGCCACGTCCACAGGCACGTACATGACGTGCTTCAGCTAAATGACTGCTGATTGGTTGTCGCTCTCTTCCCGGGCTTTATGTGCTGGGAAAAGAGCGAGAAGCAAACAGTTACCGTGAAGTCTTGATTTATTTATTTAATTCTTGGCGGCCTAAGGCTATTTCGTTAGCTGTGCTGGGTCTTAGTAGCTAGAGTGAGAAGAGTACAGAGAGTTTTCTTCTTGGTGGTGGTATGTATAAACAAACCCAGTTTTCTGAACTATGCTGTCAGCCAAGATTTGGTGTATTTTAGCTAGTGAAACTTAATTCATTGAACTTTTTTTAAACAGTCTGACTTCAAATGTTCCACACAGCTTCACAGTTCCTTTAAAGTCTGCTATCAAGAATTTCTTGAAAAATTCTGTAGTTTATTGAACAAGTGCAGTGTAAGTGTAAGTGTGTGTGTGTGTGTGTGTGTGTGTGTGTGTGTGTGTGTGTGTGTGTGTGTGCGTGTGTGCGTGTGTTTAATTGTTATTCATTTTGTTAAGGCATTGCTAAGTATTATGTGACATATTTAATTTGCAGCCACTGTTATGTAGGGTGTAATGGCTGTATTTGGTATGATAAGGTAAGGTTACTGGTGTACAATGTTTTTGTTATATAGTATGTCATGCTTACATTAAATTTGCCAGGGTAATATTATGAAACACATAACGGTTCCATCCTGGTTTAACAGTTAACTTCTGTGTAGTGTATAATTCCAATGGAATGCAGTCTCCAGTAGTTAGATTTGGTTTGGGAAGGTACTATTATTTCATGTGCATTTAGGTAACTACTTTTGATAGTGTGTAAATGTAACATTTAATCTTGTGTAATACTGTTGTATAATATGTAATGGTTAAATTAGTTTTAACAAAGAACTGTTAGTTACTTTGGTAAAATATTGTCAGCAGTGTGTATTAGTTATGCCATATATAGTGTAAGGCACATGTTCAATTTACTGAGGCAATGTTATGAAGCATAGTATGGTGCCATTTAGTTTAGCAGAAAATACTTGTGAATGGCATACAATATTTTCTTTCTGGTAGGGTGTAGCTATAAAGCATGCAATGGCTAGATGTTGTTTGCAAAGTACTGCAATATACTGTGCAATAGTTACATCTGATTTGTTAGGGTAATATTTCATTATATATAATGGTTTTACTTGGTTTTGTGAGGTACTCATATAGTAACAGTGAACATTACTTTGGTAAAATTCTGTTATGTAGTATATAATCTCAATCTCAATGTATACACACATTGTGTTACTACTGGTAAAGGCACTCAGGTTACAGCCAGTATCTGTCCACGTGACGCACTGCTGAAAGCTTTTATGCTTAATTCATACAGTATGATTACCATGTAGATTGGGTATAATTATGTTACCTGTTTTTGACTAGTAGCTAAAAATATCCATACACAATTGTACATTTAAAAGACAGTCAAAGTATGGAACAAAAAAATCCTGTAGCACGTACTGTACACTCTGTCTGCTGGGACACATACTACTGCACACCACTTGATATTTCTGGTTTCAGGTTAGCCAATCTGTTTTATGAAAATGAGCTCTATTTGTTTGAATATGCCTTTTGCTGTCACTCAGCACTTGTGTTTTTAACTTAGCAAATCTGTTTTATCATAGTGCACTCCATCTGCTAGAATATATGTTTTTGCTGCTATGTGGTACTTGGGTTTTTATATTAGCTAAAAAGATTTCTTGAATAACAGTTCATATCTCTGCTAGAATATGTGATTTAGGCTAGCCAGACAGAGCTCATGATTTCAATGCATATCTCCACTAAGTCATATGCTGTTAAAATGACTGATTTGTACAACTGCTTTCATTCATTGAGATATTTCAGCAATATAGTGGATGTTTACTCGCTTATGTTGTTATCGACCTCCTACTTTGCATGACCTCATTGTACGATCTCCTCTATCCTATCTACCCCTATATATTTACTAGTTTTCCTGCAGCCACAGCTTCCATTTCTTTTGCTCCCTCTCACTGATAACTTGTACCTAAATGGTTTCCTCTTTCTTACTTCTCCTCATTTTAGGTATACAAGCCCTGCTCCTTGCCATCCAGTAACAATCTAAACTATGAAACTCAAAATGAAGAGTTAAACATAGCACTCTGCCAACATGTATAAAGATTCAACCTACTACTTCCAAACCCAGCAGCAGTGAAGAATCATTAACGTGTCTATGTTTGTTACACATTTTAAATAATAAACTATCTCTTTGTTCTCTCACAGGAACGGATCCCTCACACATCACCATAATGCACCCTTCCACACATTTTATTCCCAGCCCTTAGTATAGTTTTTGTCTGTCTTGTAAACTGTCCTTCTAATGTTCTCCACCTGGAAAAACTCCATGCCTATCTTATTATACCACCTATAACCACCATAGCTCCGATTAGTTCAGTTTACTTGTGTTTCTCCAATTTCCAGCAACTCAACTGCTAAAGTAACATATTGTGTTAAAGTTGCCAGTACTTACAGATTGATTTTTTTCTAAGGACAGTTGCATCCTGGGTCCAAACAGCTTCATTCACACTGCTCTGGCTCACTCCGCTCCCCTACTCCACCCCCAAATGCAACCCACACCCACTACTCACAAATATATACTTAACCACTTAACACTCCCCCTAAACATTAAGCCTATTCAAACTCTTTAAGCAGAAGCAACCACAATCTACACACATCAAGGATGTTAGTTCAACACATACCTCTTCCATGCTTACTTATATTAACTTACCACACTACCTCTTATGACAAACAACACATCACAAGCATTTACTCGCCCACTAACTGATTCAATGCTCCAGAAAACTCCATGTTATTAAGTATAGTCATATCACCTCATCTTTATAATAGCTCCCACATAGAATACTACACGCTCAGATACAGAGACTTACATTCAAAACATCGCATATACTATACATTTGCCAAAGTACTACCCAAAAATAGCACACCTACTTCTGATAAAAGCCAGTTACCTTAAACTATGTGGGGACATACATCTCAATCCAGGCCCACAAACACACACTGCCCTTATACCTGACAGCATCAGTAACCTAACACACAACAGCTCTGACCTCCTATTATTAAACATGAAGCTGAGAAACATCCTAAACAAGGTACACGAATTTCACTCAACTCTCACCCTATACTCTCCAGACATTGTAGTCTAACTGAAACATGGCTCAAGCCCCACATAAAAGATACTGAAATTGTGACTTCAAGCTACAACATACACAGACTTGATAGAACCCAAAAATGTGGGGGCAGCATAGCCATAGCATACAAGGACACACTCAAATTGGAACAAATTTTAAATGAACCCCAGACCGCAAAAACTCAGAAATCTTAATTACACAACTCTATCTGAACTCAAAAATGCACATTACAATAATTGCACCTACATTCCCCAAGGTAACAACGCCTCAACAATCAAGAACCTTCTCAGTTGGTCTGCCTCCACTTTTAATCAGTAAACTATTATAATAGAAGACTCGTACTTGGACTGGGCCTCCTGCTCCTCCGAAAATCCTACCAACTTTATTAACCATTATGTCTTTTCTCAATTAATACTTTCCCCAACCAGAATCAATAAACATAGCAAAATGCAATCAATCCTTGACTGGACACTAACAAATAGGCCCTTTTTGGCTAAGAAATGTTTTTACAAGTGGGGGTATCACAGCGATTGCTACTTTCAGCATGTTACTTGATACTTTTATAAAGCTGAATATAAATTATAATTAGATCTGCAGTGCAAGGAGAAGTGATTTGAGTTGAGTGCTTCTTGTTTTTTTATACTTGATTTTGACGGGCATTACAGTAATGTATTTAAAAAGTAATTTCTTTTTTCATGCCTCATAATCTTTTTGTTTCCATCTAAATATTAAGTAAACTGTCATGTAGCCAAAGTACTGAAATATTTTTTTTCTTCTACACTTCATTTTGTCTTTATTGAACTCTCATAATGACAGTTTGGCACCCAGGGCAGCGTAGTTAAGTCCCAGTTTTTGCAGTTTTTAGAATAGCCCCACCCCTTTTGATTTAGCCACACCCCTTCCATTTGACCCACCCATTCAGCTGTTTCCTGCAGCCCCCTTTTGATTTGAAGCCACCAGCCGCCACTGACAATGAGTCCTGGCCTGGCTAGCCATTTTGAATATAACACCATATATAATAGTACAGAGTTACACTAGTTATTTGACAACATGTTGATTGATACACAAAGAAACCACTGTAGCTAGCAATCAATACTACTCTGGTATGGTGTAGAAATACGGGAATAACACTGATGGAATGTTATGTTGAAATCTAAAAAGTTATTTCTCTCAGACCCTTTGTTTTACAATTTCTGCTCTTATTTGCAGGATGAAAAGAAGCAGCTAATCTCAACATTCATCTGGATTGAAATGGTAAGAGAAATTTTACAGATTTTGATTTCTAAGAATAGTGATATGCATGATTTGCACTTCTTCCACCCACATTTGTAATTTAACTTTAAAACTGGTGAATTACATATACATGAAGCTAGAATATTTCATGTAACTAAGTCTGAAGCATTCATATGAAACAAGCTCCATCTTTTACACAGAGGTTATGAAATTTAATGCATTTAAATGCATAATTAAGTTTTTCCTTCCTTAAATAATTGCTCACTTAGATGACAGCTTGTACTTAACAGATTTCCTTACAATGTTTTGCAGTATAAGAAGTGATTTCTTGGTGAGTTTCAGAATTTAAAAATCTCTGTTTACTGCGGGGCAAATGGTCTGCACTGTGTGGGTGAAAGCATGTCAGCAATCAGGGACAATGCTAGAGCAATCTCAAATGTATCTTGCATATGGAACTAAGTTACTTAAGTCCACTATGCAACAAGAGGTAGCCACTGCACTGTGATGCAGTAGTGCAGCTTGGGCAAGGTGAGAGGGGTAACTGTCCCAGGCACAAAGAGTTGGATGGGCACAATCAGCTAATCCTGATTTCTAATCCAGTACTGGCTTTTAAAGCCTGCATTGCGTTTGCAGTCACACCTGAGTGCTGTAGAGCTTACTGTGTAGTCTTAACTGTAACAACTGCTTCCTATATTAGCAGCTTGCCACAGTTTAAAATAAAAAAAAGTGATTTAACTAAAACCTGAGCACTGTAGCACTCTATGCAGGCAGGGTATAAACTCTAGCAGCTGTTTGCTATATTTGTAACAAAGACTTCACTACAGTTAAGAATTTCTTTTAAGTAAAACATAAGTGCCACAGCACTCCACGCATGCAGGGTATAAACTTTATCAACTGATTGCTACATTTATCGAAGTTTACTACAGTTAAAAAAAATATGCAAAGCATGAGTGCCATAGCAATCTACGCAGGCAAGGTATAAACCTGGTTGGTACAGTTTTTAACAAGAAGAAATTATTTTTTTCAATAAAATGGAGGAGGGGTTGGGGCAAGGCACAGAAACAGGACCTGAATAACTAGGCAGGAGAGAGGGATACACTGGCCACCTAAAGGAATATCTGCTTTTTTTTTTTGGTCTTCAGTGCAAGAGCTGGAGGGGGCATGGAGCTGTAAAGTGCTTTTTTTGCTCTTCAGTGAAGAGCTAAGTGGTATAGTTGCACAAACCACTGATGGAGCCAGCTACACTTCTGCTCTGGTGTCATTACACCAGCTAAGCCTAAGTAGATGAGGATAAAAACCCATACCTATAGGCACAGACCCTATCTACCAAAGGGGCTTAGCACCACTGCTGGGTACGCACTGAATACATGTAACTCTATAAGCCAGGAGCAAATGGACAAGAACATTCCCATGGTGGGTAAAACAGAGCAATATTGTAACACAGACCACCAAAACCATATTCATTCCAACTACATGATTAGTTATGTTCCTGGTAATTAACAGCCTCCCTTCCAACACTGTTTTCATTTTATATGTCCATAACATAACATAGAGGATCCTCTCTTGGGTCCTAATGTTCTCCTTCAAAAATCCATGTTCTTGCCATTTTAGAAACCCCTCTGCCTAATCCAGTCAGAGTTCCTCTTCCCAGCACCTCCAGGCCCAACCTAAAGGTACATAAGTTAATATCAGAAAACATTCCTCTTCAGGTACAATTTGGCAATATAAGAACAGTTTGAATCAAGCATGTGCATACCAATATTTGCACATTTGTTCTCATCTTACATTCAGTAGCCAGGCATGTGCATGTTAGGAGGTACACATTTAATTTACTTTTTCAGTGATAATTTAGTTTACTGTTAATCCTTCACTAATATCTAATTCACCAACATGATGATTCTCTGAAATTATTTGATGTTAATAATACATATGCAGGGGATGAAAAGCCCCATACTATATCATTTATCATAGGTTTGCAACTGGTTTTGTGATGTATCTGGATGCAAGCTATTGCAACTGGGTGCTATTTGATTTAATTAAGTGCTATGTCAGTGAACTCACTGCTGGTGAAAACCTGACTATAATGTGAACCTTGGTATGTTTTGCAATGAGAAATATTAAGTGTCCATAGTTAAAGCTCAGCTTTTGTAGCTGTGAGTTAAATTCATGGAAGGGTCCATGGGAACTGTGATTGATGGGAACAGGTGTCCTTAAATGTCAGGGATGTGTATTTTATAGCACAATATGTGATCTACATGGTTGAAAAAAGACATACTAGGCACTACAAAATAACTTTTTTACTCTGCTCTTGAGGATTGCATAGGTCAGGAGATGAAAGGCTTCAGGACACCAGGGGCACAACTGAAGATGACACAGGACAATCAGGATGTGGTGATATTCCACTATTCCAGGGTATGGTTTAAACAACTAGGATGTATAGCATGTTATTTCACTGCTTGCAGTTAATGAGTGTTTGTATAGACAGCTTCATACTTAATGTTGCAAAGTTAGTATCAGTGTATATTAACACAAATGAACTGTTTTGCATCTCTTTCTTAGCAACACTGACCTTGTGTATCCCACACCAGATAGATAAATATGACCTCTGATCTCCCACCTGTATATTGTTAAGTGAGTTATAGATCTTAACTGACCCATTTTCAAGGACACCTCTGAATTATTTCCCAAATCTATATCTTTAAGTAAACCAGTGTCTTCCTGGCAAATGAATTAAAAACACAGAGTAATATAAATGTTTAAAGGATAAGATTTATTATTTTTCAGAAAATGCCTTAACTCCAGTGTCACAGTATTTTTTCTGCATAAATGCAATAATCATAGAGATGTATTTTTCATTTGGGACATGGTTTTATTTACTTTGACTTGATTCATGAGGTATTAGGCTGAGTTAGGAAGAAAAAATGCATTTGTTTCTGTTTTTAAATTCTGTAAACAAACTCACTTTAATTTTTTTTTCCAAAATGTTTTTATTAATTTTATAACAAAATAACTTAGTATGGTAACAAGAAAAAACAAACTATATACAATGTCCATAACAACTAAAAAAGCAATATGCACAGGAGAACACTTAATATTTCTCTAACAGATTAGACAATTTTGTCCAAGCAATTAAATGATGGATTGTGTCATTAGTCCTTGCTTTTACAGTAGCAATCTCATTCTTACAAATGTATTTCACAAGATGAATAAACTCACCTTTAAACATAGCCAGCTTTAGGCACTAGCAAACCCTCCGGTCGCTGGGGCCCCCTGTTCCTGGGGGACCCCCAACCACAGTAAGTTGTTTTATCTTGATATTTTGTAACATGTCTGTCAAACCAACAAAAGCTAGTACAGCAATACTGTGTACTTAATAAACCAGATGGGTAATACCTCTTATTTATATCGCCTTTAAAATTCAAAGATATCTCTGGTTATAGTAACAGTACTTTATCAAGCAACAGGCTTCACAATTCAGTTAAATATTCTACAACTGCCATAGTACCCCTGGCTTAGATAAACTCTGCTAGTGGACATTCACTCCACTAAAACTAACAATATATCCAGCTTAGGTACTAGCAATTTCCGTGGATGCAAGGGAGCCCCCTTAATCATCCTTGACTGTGTGGGGGGCCCCTTAATCATCCTTGACTGTGTGGGGGCCCCCACCAAAGCTGCTGTTGGTTGGAGAAAAATGCATTAATTTCCTGATTATGCTCTTTAACCCAAATAGGTCTGTGATATGACCCTGTTAAGATAACGCTAATAATGAACTTAAGCAAGATAAGCACGAGACAGGTCATCAGTGACTGATACCAGTGCAAACCTTGGAGTTTAAGAAATGCTGATGCTTCTGATATTCACGGATGGTTTTCCCTTTCAGGGAGTTTTCTAAATACTGTCAGAACACCAGTTATTGCAACTTACAACTTCTTTGCAGAAGATTTAAGCACAATGCATATAATAGCAGAATAAAGGTTTAAAATCAGGAACACATTTTAAATATTATTGTAATTCAATTAAAAAGTTAATAGTATAACACCTTTTGTATCAACATACATTTTTTGGACAGTAAGTTTGAAACTCGTGACATCTGGATTTATTGGCTATCTATAATCCTAAATGATTTACAACCAAATCAAACTTTTTACAAAGCATAGAGCAAAATTCAGGGAAAGTCTGTGAAATCTGGGACAGTGAAAGATTTGCATTACTTCTCACGTAGGTAGATAAAAATGACTTACCTCTGCTGCTGTATGACGACTGGTAAACAGCAATCACTGATCTGGTGTGCCAACACCAGTGTTGCATAATGTATTGTTGAAATAAGTACAAAACTAGTATTGTTATGGCTTTTGCTTGTGTGTGTGTGTGTGTGTGTGTGTGTGTGTGTGTGTGTGTGTGTGTGTGTGTGTGTGTGTGTAAAAACTATCAGTGATTTTTATCTGTGCACACACCCAAAAATGCCAGGACACAGAATATTCTTCTGAGTATCAGTAGAAAATGTAGCTAACAAATAATTATATTTCACAGGTAATGAACATAATATATCACAGAACATTCAGACACTTAAATCTTCTAATAGTCTGGGGCCTCCACTCCTCAGACTCTATAACTGGATACAGGGGGCTCCCTTAATCACCCTTGACAGTGTTGGGGTGCCACAAAAGCTGATGGTGGTTGGGGAAAAATGAGGAGAAAAAAATGTATTCATTTTCTGATTACGCTCTTTAACCTGAACAGGGCTGTGATGTGACCCTGTTAGGATAAAGCTGATAATGTCCTCTGCTTTCAACTGCATCCATTTTAAAACGAGCTCTGCTCAGACGTGTGTGTACAGAAAACTGCTGTAGGTTATGTGAGTGTGAGTGTGCGTGTGAGTGTGCGTGTGTGTGTGTGTGTGTGTGTGTGTGTGTGTGTGTGTGTGTGTGTGTGTGTGTGCAATCATCATTTTTTTTTCACTTTCCTCATAATCACACTTCAGGCATGTGTACAAGTAGCTGCCTTTGACAGTTTGGGTTGAGGAGTGAGGAGACGTGATATGTATACGTATGTCACAAGTCACTTGAAATACATAACGGTGACAATGTGAACCTCATTCCAGTCTAGCACCAAAGGGATGCATAAGCAGGCAGTTCCAAAATAGGACCTGTGCATCCAGACAACAACTTACTTGTTAGTTTATTGTGAGTTACTATTTTGCCATCTTTGAACATTAAGAAGTCCAAAAAGTGAGAACAGTCACCACGAGTAAATCCTTCTATAGAGTAGTCCCAACTCAAGCTCCTGACACACTGAAAATATCCACCAAAGGAAATATGTAAAAATTTGGATAAAGAGATAGAGCGCGAAAATGGTGGATTAAACTATTAGATCAGATCTCCCTAATGTAAATGATTCCAAAATAAATATACTATACTAAACAACTTTTAGGCATTGAATTTAAAAAAAACTTAATTGCCTTTTCATCAATTCAAAGCCATCATACATTTCAAATGCAGTTTAAAAATTAAATAATTCCAATTTTAAGTGCACTCACACTCATCACAAAATGTTTCAAATTCAAAGCAAAACTGAATCTGACAAAACGCTGCAGACTTCAGACATAAAAATTTCATTACAATCATAATTCAATGTTCCATAAAGCAAATAAAACAAAGCAAAAGCATTACAACTTGGCAAATGGCATTTGGAGAAAGCTCACCATCTGAGAGTTCTTTCTGACAGTTCTTCATCAAAAAAAAAATCAAACAACTATCATGCTCTCAACAAATATATTGTAATTGTAAATCAAAATCATATCATAGTTGTTTAGGGGGTCACACCTCTGATTCTAAACAGGAGTTCCGAAGCATCAACAAGCCTGTTGCCATTGCGCTGCAAAACATCATCATCATTTGCTATTAAGAAATTTATGTATTAGTTCAGTCACATTCGTTCCTCTTCAGTAAAAGTTGTCCCCTCACTAAAACAAGACTCCCCCACACGGAAAAAAGAAGGAGTTAATATGGAGTCCCCAGATAAAATACATTATAAATACTGATAAAAGCCACCAATCCTATATACCTATAAATATATATTTTAAAGTTTACTAAAAAACCTATAATCTTCTATAAAAATTTTTTTAAAAATGATTAAAAAAATATATAAAATATTAATGATATATATAATAAAATATATATGAACTATATATATCATAAACAAAAAAAATTCTCTAATAAACAAATAAAAGCAATATCTGTATATTTACAAACTACAAAATATTATTTCATGAAATATAGGATAAACCATGTTGCAAAATAAGATTTTATGTCATTTATACTATAAATATGATAACAATTTTACATGAATTATAGATCGTTATGGAATATATACTTATAATGCATATAAAAAAGAAAACAAGTATTTACCACTAAGTTGCATAGTGGTATACTAAAATATATGTTTGGGGAATATACTATACATACTATATATATATCATAAACAGTTTAGGAATATATATTACACATGCATATAAATCATAAAATAACATAACCTATAAAATCAAAAACAACAATAATAAAGTATGGGACAACAATGGCAAGATATTTGTAACCTTGACAAGATATGGGAATGCTTCCCATCTACATATCAAAACCTTTATATAATCTCAGTGTATGCTCCTACTCAAACAAAGAGTTACTTCCAAACCATCATGTAGCTGAACTCAAACCCCAAATTGTAATCCACAATCTCATGGTGGAGGAGTGTCACCCGCATAGGAACGCAGGTTATCATAATATAACATCTATATAGATATATAAATACCCTTACTACATATGTAAAAACATAACCTTACTAAAACATATCTCAAAGCCATTATATAATGTTAAAGACGCCACCTTACTATAAAATACAATAACTAATGAAGTAAAATATAATCTGCATAAAAAAAATAAGCAATATAAACCTGAATACTATTAATGCCTAATGCGGTATTTCCAGGTATACTAAGCTCCTACTATAATTGCTTATCTCGTGCACTCTGTAGAGCCATAGACAAATATGCATATGCTGGCAACCAATAACAACACTGTAAAAAGGTGACACATACTCCAATCATTCCTAACAACTCATCAGGTGCCTGTAGAGGCTATAGATATAAGGAAATACGTTGGCTAACCACAAATTAAGCTAAAAAAAGAAATGATAATACTTTTAATATCAAACTACTAAGGAAGTATAACTATAAAGCCTTCTGAATAGCAAAGTGTCTAGTTATTAACGTTCAATTTGTTCAGGTTTAAATCAGGCCAAGCTTTAATAATGATTAGAATTATCTGCAGCTAGTTTTAAGAATGAGAGTAACTAGAAGCATAAGCCAACAACATTCAGCCAACTAATCCATCCAAAGTTAGAATCTTTATGTCCAAGACATTATCTCAGTGAAAGAAGCCTTGACACTCTTTTATATGCTAATCTTGAAAAGACCTACAAAAAGAACTTGTGGATCTCATAAGTGGTCATAGTATCAAGCCCTTAGCCTAGATCACAATTTAGGGCCGGCAAATGCTGTACCATAGTCTACAGGTGTTGAGTAAAATCCACATTTTGGTATTGCAGTCGGCATAGTGCTTGGGTCAAAAAACAAAATTCCTTTGTAGATGACTATAAGTCTGTATATTACTAATGCCTGTACATTACTTGCGTATGCCTCTTAATACTCATGTTTCCAAGTATAGCAAAATGTAATGACAGGTCCTAATTTCCTTAATTTAGGTGTCCTGCGGTCATTACATAGTTACCTCCTAAGGTCACACTAGTAGTGCATTACTTCATTTGGTGCAGGTCTCTGATCTTGCTAATTTCTTTGTTACCGAAAGGACCCACAGTGCTTCTAATCCTACTTCTTACACTAATACCTTCATTGGTTTCCTGTGACATGTTCTAAAACTTTCCCATAACATTTGCCTTATACCACTTTTACACTACATCCATTCTTATCATGGAACACGGATTAGTTATATGTTCTAAAACTCCATAATTTCATTTTCATACCCTTCTAACCATAGTTCATACATATAACTATCCTAAACAGGGTTTCCATATTATTAAACTCATTACCATTTATGCTTTATCTTGGTGCTATCTAGATATTCTTATAATTTGACTTCCTACTATGCCACCGGAAATATAAGGTTGGAGTCAACCTATATTGGTGCTTTGACTGCATTCTTCATAACAGCTTTCCTGGACTGTAAACTCACAAATTCACCTCTTTTTGTCAACCTGAAGCCAATGAATAAGACCTGATTCATAACTTGGGGAAATCTCCACTGTAAATAACCAAGAAGTCTGTTGTGGTTTATCTTATGTATCTAGGAATGATGGCTTAGAAACAGGAACAACAAACTATAAGTATGTCATCCCCTGAACAAACTATAAAGTCTTATGTATCTAGAGGCAAGGTGGTATCCACAAGGAACAACTTTTTCCACCAGTAGACCAGGGAATTACTTTAACTATTGGCTGAGGGTGCCCATGGCAACCCATGCCTGTAGATTATAGTCATTTTCAAAAATAATGCTTTTGTTGTTAAGCACCATCAAAAGAGTATCCATAGTTAGATAGGGGTAAACATTTGTTCCACCATCCATCTTATGCAGAAGCTCTCTCTAATGTACACATTCTATAATGTATTAGGGATAAGCTACTGACTTTTCCATCTTGTCACCTGAGGAGGTACTCTGTTGTCCTTCATGGGATGTAGAGCTCCTCCAAAAGATGTACTATAAGTTGGTAACCTTCCCTAAGAATGGTGTGATATTACTCCTTACTGAATAGAAATCTCTTTGTGTGATTCATGTCGATATATGGACTATGGAGGGAACCCTGCTAGATTTAAATAAGTATTCATACATTTTTCTCTTTAATTTGTCTACAAGTCCCTTGACCTTTATAGAATAACTTGAGGTTGGATGGTAACAAGTATTCATACATTTCAACACTAATTTGTCTACATAAGTATTGAAATCATACATTTTCATGAACTGTTAGTATGTGTCATAGACCTGCATTGTGCAGACATATACATTAAGTATTGTGATCAGACACAGATTATCATTATGCAAATTACTATCAGGCTAGTCATCTGGCTCCATCAGAATAATCAACCCCCTTTATCAGCAGGTGTCACAATCTATATATCATCACTTCTCAGAAATCTCTTCGCTCACAATCTCGAAAAACATTGCACCATATCTTCCTATTGTGTTGTTCTCTGTAGAATTATTTTATTGAAATCTCTTTTATTATCTTAAAACATTACCAAGAAATCATCAGGAGCCAACAAAGTACTATTATTTTAAGTCGGATCTGAGATTTAGTTAAAAACTCATCTGGTTATAAGTATGTTCTAGTTTTTAGTTAGACAAACTCGATTTACAATTAATTTTAAGTCAAAATCCTAGTACAATATATGTGCTTTTTACAAAAATTAGTTGATAAATATATATATATTGCTTTTATTCATTACTAGAGATTTTATATATGTGTTTATAAGCGGTAATATGGGACATAAAATTTTAGTAATAGAAAATATACATCTTTATATTTTTATGGTCATTTACTGAAGTTTATATGTGGGAATGTATTATTTTGCTGGATTTTAATGTACATTTTTATTTAGTTTACGCATGGTGGAGTAGGATCAGTAATAAGAATGTATTTAAATATTGGACTTATAGGAGAATTTTCTTAGTTCACGGTCTCTATGTGACTAATGGCTTTAATAGTGGGGACAACTTTAGGTCATCTGGAACTCCCTGTTGAGAGCAGCTTGAGTGACCTTAATAGCGAATAGGATGGAACTTTGAACCAAGGGCAAACAGTGAAATTGATGCTTCTTCATTTGCGGCTTTTTAACATGGTGGAACTGTCCAAATAACTCAGTTTGTTGATGCTTTCTTACAATTAAACGTGGAACTTCTAGCTATGTTTCTGAATGACATTTGGAAAACAACATTTTGAGTATTTGCAGTGTCCTCGAAGAATCTCTGCTTGAGGGATGTGTTCTCATTTCTACAGATGCCATTTGCTTCTTCTGGAAAGAACTTTGTTGTAAATATGCCTTTTCTGGACGATGCTTGTCCCCACATTTTTAAGAAAAATGCTCTTCAGCGTTTTGAATAGCATTTAGGTTTTGTAATTGTAAAAATTTTTGACATGAGGTGTTGTGCTCTTTGTTTATAATGTGTGGATTTAATTGCTTAGCCATTTAGGAGTGATGATGATGTAAACTTTAAATTGATGAAGGCAATCTCTGCACATTTAAATTAATGATGCCATTAAATTGATGTGGATAATTAAGCTAAAGGGAATCTTTTTGAACATTAAGAGTTTGGTACAACTTATGTCTTCCTTGAAAAAAAAACAAAATAAGACTGAAATTCTTTTCTTACTCCTGATTCTTATTTATGCTACCACTGGATTAAAAGGTTGTGAAAATACTCTAAATGTATTTCAGAACATGCACAACCCAATGGCTTCTGGGGGCTCTGGCTTAACTGAGTTATTTCCTAAATGGTTATTACTATACTTACTTTGTGAAGAAAGGTGTGTTGAAAGGAAGCAAGGAAAACTAAAGCTGAATAGCAGCACAGTTTCTTTCTTTAATCAAAATTTATGTTCAAGCCATCATTGGATGAAAAGGTTGTATAAAAAGAAAAAAAAACTTTAAAATGCACTTCAGAGCACACAGAAAGTTATGACTTCTTGAAAAAGCTGAAGAGGAAGGTAAAATGTGAGAAATGGAAGAAAAACGTAATGTGCGTAGTATAGAGCACCCATGATTTGTGGGGGCAGGGGATGACTGGAGGGTATGGTGTGTGTGTGTGTGTGTGTGTGTGTGTGTGTGTGTGTGTGTGTGTGTGTGTGTGTGTGTGTGTGTGTGTGTGTGTGTGTTGGGGTGCTGAAACAGTAGGCCCAGGGCACCATTTCACAAAGTCCAGACCTGTATATAGAGTTGCTGCAGTGTATCACTGGTGCATCTAAATTCCAGTAAATCTAAATGTTCCTTTGTGAGATGGGTCTACATAGTGTGGTAGATAGGCCTGCTGTAATGTAAAAGCACTATAGCTACAAGTCAGTCTGTGTGAATTAACAGATTGCTTAGGAGGGGTGGCAGTGACAGGGTGATATGTAGACTGGAAATGTCTAGGGGCCCCAAATTTGACATCTGCTGGGGGCCCCCAGAATGCTAACACCAGCCCTGCCTTTAAAGACAGGAGTAGATTGAGATTTCCAATCTTTAGTAACAATTTTCCTTGCTATAGAGAGGATAGAACATAGTAAAAATGTTTGGTTTTAGGAATGACTTCAGGAACAGGAACATTGAAAAGATAAGGGAGTCAGAAATTATACTGTTGTCATTACATAGAGCTTTACAAAGATATTTAATGTCTAACCAAAATGAGGAAATTATTTTGCAATTAACAAATACATGTATCCAGTCAGCAGCAGGGTGTCCAGCATTTCATTTCATCTTTCTTGTACATTATTGCTAGTCTATGTGGAGTGAAAAAACATCTATGTAAAAATTTCCATGTGTATACACACCAGAACAGGGAAGATGTGGATTCCTTCATCGACTGTAAACAAAGTTTTTTATCTTTTTCTGAGAATACTTGTCTATTAACTTCACTTGAATAATTCCAAAAAGAAACATCTGTTTTGATAAAATCATTTCTGAGAATTTTATAAATAACAGATATGTATGAAGCATTCTTCAGTGAGCTATTAATAACTGTTGAGATAAAATCCAAGACTTTTAAGTTACTCTTATTGCATGCCTCTAATTACAGTACAAGCTTAGTATGTATAAAATCCTTACAAGTTTGGATGTCCAGCCAATTGCAATTTTTCAAACTATATCTGCTGATCAAATAGTCTGCAGAACTTATTTTATTAGCCGAGAGAAATTGATTCCAATATAATAGGTCAAACTTCTTAAATTCTAACATTTTCTGAGTATCAAAAGATATCCAACATTCATTTGTGTAAGCAATAGGAAATATAATTATTAACAAATTCTTAATTAACTGATTAGAAAACATAAGCATTTTTAAACAACAGCAATATTTGGTTTATAAGAGGTGTGAGAACAAGTTTTAACCTTTCACTTTGAATGTATATGTTTAAAATCCATATAAAGATGTTTGTATGCATTTGAGTATATGGTTCAAGCAATGTCTTATTACTGTTAAGAAGTAAGTTTCATGTATTGATTTCCAAATGATGTATAAGAAGTATTATTCCAAAGCAACTCACAGCAAGAGGTTCTCCGGTTCGATTCTCGGCTGGAGCGCCTTCTGTGTGGAGTCTGCATGTCCTCCCCACGGTCTAGTGAAGTTTAAAGACATGCAGGTAGGTGCGTGCATGAATGGGTGTGCCTTCTTTGAAGGTTGGGCATTGGGCTGCCACCTCGGCACTGTAAAAATCCACTGCCAATCATTGGTGGACCGGAGTTCTGCTGTGGCGACCACTAACCGGAAAGGCCGAAAGACATTAGTATTCCAAAGCAACTCTATGTTAATAAATGCAGAGTTTAAATAAAAACCAATATTTGGAAACCTTATACCTCCTTCATCCCAGTTTGTGGTGTGCCAGAAAAGAGAAATTATTGTTTTTTTTTGGGATACCAAAGGAAGTTAAGTAATAAGTTATTAATTTTCTGTTTAATTTTAACAGGTGGAGTAATTATTAGAGCTTGACCAATGAATGAGATTTTAGGTAACAGTATCATTTTGATTAAAGTTAGTCTGTCTTCAGATGTGAAGAAGAGTCTGTTCTAACTGTCTATTAGACTAGTAATTGAGTTTATAAATTGTTGGCAATTAGATGTGAGTCATTTTTTTATAATTAGATTCAGTAATGATACCTAGATATTTAATATGTGCACTCTCACGGTTTATGCCCCTTTTTTATCTAAGTTTCATTGTAACATTTTTACTTATTAGAAGTGCCTGGGTTTTGTTGTGACTGAATTTTAGACCAGGGATGTTTGCAAAAAAGTCTAGATTATGTAAAAGGTGCTCTACTGAATTTTCAATATCATTAGAAGTTACTAGTAGGTCATCAGCAAACAACTGTATCTTGGGGGATAATTTGTCTGAGACTTTATATCCTCTAACACTGTCATTATTTCTAACATGATTTGCATGAGGCTCAAAAGCCAGGGCAAAGAGTAATGGGGAGAGGGGGCACCCCTGTTTAGTATCTCTTAATATTTCAAATGGGTTAGATAGATAAGATCCAATCTTTACATAGGCTATGGACTTTTCATATAGTTTTTTAATTAATCCTATAAAGTATGGAGGGAAATTATATTTTTACAGAGCTTCAAACAGATATGGCCAACTTAGGGAATCGAAAGCTTTATCTACATCAAGGCTTAAAATAGAAAGCTCATTTTTTTTCTTATTTGCTAAGTCTATTAAGGACAGTAATCTAATTACATTGTCTTGTGCCTTTCTGTTTTTGATAAATCCGGTTTGATCTTCATGAATTAATATTGAAGGAATATTATTTAATCTGTCTGCTAAGATAGACATGAATATCTTGTAGTCAATGTTAAGCAAAGAGATTGTCCTGTATGATGTGCAAAGGTTGAGCTCTTTATTTGTTTTTAAGATGGGAGAGATGATAGAATATTTCCATGAGGGACGGATGTTTGCTGTAGTTTTCACTTTTTGGAATGCACTGAGTAAGAGTTTCAAGATGTTATCAGGCAAGAGCTTGCAAAATTCCAGAATTAGACCATCCAGCCCTGGTGCCTTTTTTGTCTTAAGATTTTTTATTTGTTCCTTTAATTCTTTAAAGGAAAAGGGTGTATCGATGCTATTAATATTGTGTTTGGATAGTTTCTTTTGAATATTATTAGCAAGAAAGTTGTCTACACTTTTGTTATCACTTGTAGATGAGTTATTATTATTAATATTCTTGTAATGTTTTTTAAAACATAAGATTTTTTTTAGATCTGTAACTTTGGTAGTCTAATAATTTGTAGTGCATATTTCTTTTATATGACTTTTCTCATTTAAATATTTAGATCTAGTTGCATACTTTTGGGATTGAGTAGGATTGTAATCTGATTTTTTCCAGATTTATTGATATTTTATGCTGCATGATATCCTGATATTCCTTGTTCAGTTTACATATGTCAGCTAATGCAGATTTCCCATTTGATGTAAGTTTTAGTTTTAGTTCATCAATTTCTTTTTCTATGTATACCAGTTTTTATCCCACTCTTTCCTTTTATTTATATACCAAATTTTGACTTTACCATGTGTGAGACTACCTTTAAAGTGTCCTATAGGGTAATATCTGAAACTTCTCCATTATTACTGGCATCTAGGTAAAGCTTTATTTCATCTAGAAACCATTCTTTAAATCCTTGTACTGTTACTAGACAAGCAGGTAGTCTTTGGCAGAAGTTTAAGGGGTCAGTATTAAGTGTTACATTGAAGGTGATAGCATTGTGGTCAGATATAGGACATGATGTCAGCATTACATTATCAGTTTTGGCCAGTAAAGAATTGGTTACAAAGACTTTGTCTATGTTGGTCTGTGTGCCAAATCTGTAAGAATAGTGAGAATACTTCAGGGAGGATAATATTTTTATACCATCAATGTCAACTAGGTTTCTGTCTTTTATGTAGTTGTTCAAGTGTTTGACAATAGGGGACATCTTGAAGGGCTTAGAGCTTGTGGTATCAGTGGAGGACAAGATATAATTAAAATTACTTGCTAATAGTAACTCACCTTTAGACTTTAATGTTATGGTATCTAAATGTTTTTTCACAGTTTTGGTCCCAATACCCAGTATCCAGTAGGTATTTGCAAAAGTGTACGTCTTTTTATCTAGTTTTAGTATGACTAAAGCAAACATACCATCATTGCTTGAGTATGAATCTTTTCTGGAATTCTCATGGATTTTCTGTATAAAATTTGGACACCTCTTCTTTTGTGGTTGTAGTTTGAACTTACCAAAATCTTATAATCCTTAAAGGTTACTAAGTGAGATTCCTAAATGAATGCAAAATCTGCTTTATGTAGCATTACATATTTGTTGACAGTACTCCTTTTCATGGGTTCAACCCATTGACATTAATAGATATAATGTTAAATATTATCATTTGATGGAGACTGCTATTATAATTTAAACTGAAAAGTGCTTCCCTTGATTCATTATAACAAATACATTTTTAAAACTGTTATGGAAAATATAAAAACTCCAAATTTGAAAATAAAACTACATATTTTAATAACTTTCTGCATGGATATTCTATATCCAGGCTTACAATATCGCTCGTAGAGGCCAGAAACTAACCCTCTCATGACATCTAGTGGGAATTCCTAGCTACTGCAGGTTAATAGCAAGCAGAAGGGAAATTGTGTGTACATTAAAAATATACAAAAGGAAAAATTAAATTTAGTATACTATGCATGCATGAACTAAGAACATGAAGCTGTATACAACTTCTTACAATTTTTTTTTATCTAAACAGATAACTAAGATAAATTGATTAATCTTAATAATTGTTTGCTGCTATGAGTAAATACAGGACTGTAATACCATTAAAGCAAACAGGAAAAAGGATGCATTTAAAACTGTCACTGTCAGAAACATATTTGTAATTCTTATTTAAATATAAATGTAATTCAGATTAAATAAATCACTATTATTTAAAAAAAAAAAGTGTTGTTTCTCAAAATAAGAAATCCACTACAGCCTGCTGCAGTCCGGATTAATGAATGAAGGCATCAGTGTGATGCCCAGCAGCCTATGTGGTTTGTAACCGCATAGAATTGGAAGGGACTCGGACTGCCACGTCCGCAGGCACGTACGTGATGTGGATGGGCTAAATGGCTACTGATTGGTTCTCGCTCTCTTCATGGGCTTTATGTGCTGGGAAAAGAGTGAGAAGCAAACAGTTGCAGCCAGTTAGTTAACTCGTTTGCGGTTGTGGATCTTTTATTTTACTAATTGAAGATTGACTTCCTAATTTCGTTTGCCAGACGTGCCACAGCTGAAAAAGAAGTTCAAGTGAGAAGTGACTACACTACAGTACATTCTTTTCTTCTTGGTGGTATGTGTAAAAAACTGTAATCAATATGTGTAATGCAATATTTTATTTACTAAATTAATATACTACTATAGCAGTTGATGTGGAATGTGCCCTGCTATGATTTGCAGCTGTTAAAGAACTCAAAGGTGTATTTATTAAATAATGTTAATTCACTTATGGATGTTGGGCATTTTTAAATGAACAATTTTGTTAAGCAGCCAGATTTATTTCCAAATCACTGGGTAGAATAAAATAAATTAAATTTAGACGTTTGGTTTATGGAGTATGAGAAAATGCACCAGTGTTCCACTTCACTCACTATGATAGTTTTTTCCTGTCTGAGTTATAAAAAGAAATATTTAAAAAATGAAAAGTATTGCTTCACTTATGACAACAAAATAGAACTTTCCATTCTGTAATATTATTTGAATGTCCATCAATGGAAACATGGAAGTGTGGGAGTAGAGTATAGGAGTATGGAAGTGTGGGAGAGTGAGAGTATGTGAGTATTTCAATGAGGCCTGTAATTGTATTTATTTATTTCAGCTTTGTATATACTAAGGTAAAGCTCTGTTCACAAATCACCAATTTCAGTCTAAGCCTGCAATGATTGCTTAAAAGAAGTAAGGATTCTGAGAAATAGGTGCAGCCATAGGCAAGTTAAGTTCTCAGGGATCTGAGTCACATTAGTAATGACATTACAATGCATTTGGTCCTTGTCAGATGCTTACCTAATAATAAAAAAAAAAAGATTAAAAGTCTTAGCAATGCAGGTGCAGTGCACACAACCTGCAAGTCATCTACATTTGACAATATGTTGAGGGTAGAACATGTCTTGGTCATAATTAAATATGTATATATTCAGAAATTGTTTAACTCTGTTAATGTATCTGACAGATTTTGCATATTTGGTACAAAGGTGTTGAATTTAATTATGTTCTTGTTGTTCCCATTATTTTGTTTTGAAAATCTTAATATTTCTTTGAAAGGTCCATGCCAAGAATGCAGTGCTGGAGGATTTAGCACTAGTTATGGGAACTTAATCCTAAAATTAAAATCAGTAATTGAAAGAAAAAAAATATTTTATACTACTATGCTATTTGCTATGTAATCTGTAATGTGCAAGAGAGCAAGACAACAAGCAGTAGAAAATGGACTACACGTTATGTCTGGTACAGGATAAATAATGTATTGCTTCACATTTCACATGTATCTGTATTGTATGTAGTTATATAATAAGAGAACCGGAAAAACTCATTACAGTCCTATTAATTTCTAAAGAAATCAGACATGGCATGACAAACTTTAAATGTAGTTAAAACAGCAAAAAAATGCACTATTGTAGTAGGCATTAAAACTTCATGGCTTTGGTTTGGATTAATTAGCTGAATATTTATACAAGTGGGGATGAAGAAGTTATAATAACTACAGTTACTGGCTGATTAGAAGGCTTTAGAAATGCTGAGCTGTAGGCGTTGGCAAAATTACTTTGGCTACAACTTGAATCTCTGCAGTTGTAGTCATTTAATTCCTGGATTTGATCATTAAAGCTGCTCAGGTGCATGTTAGAATGTCATGTGTGATTTAATTCTAATCATATATAATGAATGGAGTACTTGGTGAATAATTGTGAAAGATCTCTTTTTTTCTGTTTCTTGTATATCACTAGTAGATCAATAATATGTAAAAAGTATTTCCTTCAAAAGCTGCTGTGTCTTTAGGCTTTTCCCGGTTAGGGGTCACCACAGAGGAACTCCGGTCCACTAATGATTGGCAGTAGATTTTTACGTGCCGAGTTGCCAGCCCTGACGCACAACCTTCAACGAAGGTACGCCCATTCACGCATGTCTCCACACAGAAGACGCTTTAGCTGGGAATATTTCCTTCAAAAGCAGCTTGGTAAAATCTTTAAAAAAACATGCTTTTACAGTGTGTGCATATAGGAATGTAAAAGCCAAATGGGTGAACTTGGTCAAGAAAACAGACAATGGGGAACGTAATATGAATTTTGCTGTAATCTAATCTATATAGACAAAGTGCAAATGCACTGACACTCTTGTTACTTAGAGTCAGAGCTAATTTGTTGTGACAGTTGGCTAAATGCTACTTTTACACCACCAAGCTTGTTGTAGTGCAAAAAAAAATCAAGATCAGATACTTTGTTTATTAGATGAATAAATGCTTCAGTATGAAAGTGTTTAACTTTGATAAAAGCTTTGATTAGCATATTTTATGCAAGAGAAGGAGATAAAATTATAAGATAATATGACACCCTGTAATCAAATCACAGGAAACTGCTAAGGCTGTGACAGTTTCAGCATTTTCATGTTTACAAAGGTGATCACACACAGGCTCTTTGCCTCTATATGTGCAGTTTATCATTCTTCTCTCTAAAAAGAACGTGTAAAGCGTGTGTGTGTGTACAGATTTTCGCAGAATATCCAGATTTTCATTAAAGATTGAAGTTAGAAAATGACAGATGTTTGAGTTTCAGATGTCATACCCTTTAGAAAATTCATACTGATGCAAGACCTACTACTTAACTTTCTATGTTTGCAAGAGCAATATTTAAAAATTGGCTGTATTTTTGGGCCTTTGCCCTACTTTTATTTATGGCTTTATCCAGATTTCTTGCTCTGAGGTTGAGAGTATATGATAAATGTGTCAGGGGCTGGGCCATAACCGTCAGCCAGAGACATTTCAAATTGTGACATACTTGTTGTACCCCATTCCCCCATGTAGTGACTTTGGATGTGTCCAAGCAAGGCAAGGAGCAGTTATGCAGTTAGAGTATCCCCCCATCCAAGGTAGACATAAGTAGTCATGGCTTTTAATCTGTCCTTGATTCTGCAGAATGACAGAAAACCAGAACATATTTTTATACTCTTGATTTATGCCTATTCAGAAAATGTATGTTGTTTGGCTGCTTGTCTTTTTATACTTTACTTTGACTGGCATTCCAGTAATGTATTTAAAAAGTAATTTATTTTTTCATGCCTCACAACCTTTTTGTTTCCATCTAGATATTAAGTAAGCTGTCATGTAGCCAATGCATTGAAATATTTTTTTATTCTACACTTCATTTTGTCTTGACTGGACCCTCATAATGACAGTTTGGCATCCAGGGCAGCATATTTAATTAAAGTCCCAGTTTTTGTGTTCTTTAGCATAGCTCCACCCCTTTCTAGTTGCCCTCACCCCTTCCCGTTAGTCCCACCCATTCAGCTGTCTCCTGCAGCCCCCCTTTGATTTGAAGTCCCCAGCCGCCACTGGTTAGAGTTCAGTGAAGAGAAACAGGTTCAGAGGCCATGCCTACTTCCTGGAAAACAGCACAGACTGTTTCTCATGAGTCTGTGAGCTAACTGAAGCTTTTAGAAGCTTGAGCTTCTCACAAAAGTTGTCAATATTCCATAAAAAAAGTAAGCAGGTGGGAATTTTCTAGTGAAGTGAAGCTTTTTAATTTGTAAAATGATGAATATTTAAAATAAAGGCTCCAAATTACCAATCATACACAACTATAAAATATATTAGCTAAAAGGAGCACATTGCAGAAGTTCAGTTAAGTAGTAAATGTATGTATAATAATAAAATGTCACCACTTTCTTTTTAATTACTTAACAGTAACACAGTAAGCATTTCTCTCTCCTGCAGTGATTAAATACTATGACACTAGTACTAAAACAGAAAGGGAAGGCACATACATGAAGAAATAAGTATAGGATATAAAAGAAATATATATAAATATATGAAATGAGTATGTAATTTTATACCATTTCACTAGTGCTATGCCATGTATATAAAGAGATAAAAGTATGACATAGTAGTTTGCAGTGGGATAAGATTTTGATTTACTTGAATTATGAGCAATATATATCATCTATAAAGTGAGCGTTGTTGTGGGAAAGATAACAGCAGAGAAGAAAAGTCACATCACCTTCTGTTAGAAGGGAGAAATCAAAACCTTGCATGAAATGTGAAGTTACGTATAATCATTTGTCTCTGGG
Source organism: Protopterus annectens (assembly GCF_019279795.1). NCBI lineage: Eukaryota > Metazoa > Chordata > Ceratodontiformes > Protopteridae > Protopterus > Protopterus annectens. Next base: position 378,096,938 of record NC_056734.1, on the reverse strand, counting down.
CTTCTTTTTTTCTTTAATAGTCCACTCATTTTTTGAAGCTTGTATTTTTAAGTTCATTGAAGAATCCATGGGTTCAGGTTAACTTAAAATGTTCTTTTTTTGGACAAATGTGGATGCTTCGAGAGACAGTCAAAAGTTTTCTTTCCTTCTGACAGGGATAGTCTTATTCTTGCTGGGAATATGAGTTGTGCTTTGATTCCTTCCTCTTTTAATGATTTTATTAAAGGGGCACGTGCTCTTCTTTTGGACATTACAAGGGGTGAAAATTCATTGTCAAACCTGATAGTTTGGTCACCAATTTTTAATGGAGCAAGGGACCATGCAGTTCTTAAAACAACGTCTTTAGCTTGAGTGGAGATAAATCTTACAATAATAGATCTTGGATGGCTGTTTTTACTGGATACAGAAGTTTTATTTAAAGACCTGTGTAGCCTTTCTATCCTGAAGGATAGTGCTGCAGGTAGGTTTATTATTTTAGGAATCCAAGAAGTCAGGAAATTAATTACATTGTCCCCCTCCATCTGCTTCAGGATGCCATAAATTCTTATGTTGTTTCTCCTGGTTCTAGTCTCAATGTCATCTATCTTTTCAATGAGTCTGGTGTTTTCTTGAAGATGAAAGCCTATGTTTTTCTCTCTTTCTGTTAACCTGTAGTCTATATCTGTTACAGAATCTTCCAAAGCAGCAATCTGGGCAGTCTGTTGTTTAAGGACTTCATTTAATAAGATTATTTGTTTGGTGGAATCGTCTTTTATATTGTCCATTTTTAAGTTTAATTTGTCTATTTTACCCACCAAGTCTTGAACTGTAGTAAGGAGTGCCTGTATTTCTTTCTTCATTGGAGTTTCTTGCTGAAAAAATTTGGAGCTGCTCATCTTCCTTTGTGAATGTGGTTTCAATGTCCCTTCTATTCAAAACTTTGACAGGAAAATATGAAAATTCTAACTTGTAGCTTACGACTTCCAGAATCTGATTTTAGTAGTTTCAAGTTTTTGCTGCTGAAATTAAATAAAAAACCCTGTCAGGAAAAAATGAAGACTGCAGAGCTCAAGAACTCTGCTGCTTTCAGGTTGCCATCCAAGCCATGCCCCTCACTCACTTTAATTTATAATCCAAGCACAACATTACTCAGGAGTATACTTAACAGCATGACGCCCAGGGCATTCAACCTGACCCTTTTTTGACATCACTGGTCCTGAGTGATGAGGTTTTATAGTGTTTTCTGCCTAATGGTCATCATTGTACCCACTTAACATTTTATCTATTCAATCTGCATACTATACTTCACGGGAAAAAAAACTTTTGAATATATAGATAAAGTGAAAAGGCATTTGAGTACAACAAACTGACAAGCCAAGTCCCGATCAAAAGATTCCACTGAAATCTACATCAAATGGAGAGGAGTACCACACTTAAAATATAATTACTGCACAAAATAAATAAATAAACAATTACTTGAAAAAAAATCTGAAAAAATCTCCACTAGAATACATGCCAATGATTTTTCTACTACTGGATAAGCAGTTTGCAAATAATTATTTCTAGCCATTTCCCCATCTTGTCTTCATGATCATCACCCCACAATCCCTATTGACCCAATCACCTCTCCTCCTTCCAGGCATCTGAGGAAAATAAGAGAGGACAGCAAACATTATGGATCATGTCCATCATCTGACAAGGATCAGAGGCTTTTCTATAATTCCTAAGCCCCCCACTGTGGTGGGAAATAACCCCCAAAAACACTGCCTGCATATTACTCATTTTCCTTGCAATGTGCTACAAGAAAGAAAGAAAGAAAAAGAAAGAAAGAAAAACCTGCCTACAAAACCAGGGATCTTGGAATCATAGCACCAGATTAAGAATGATTAGATATTTTTATCCATCACAGGGTTATAAAGATTAATTTGCTGTACGACAATTAATAACAGATTATATGGAAGTAAAACAGTCATTATGTAAAACTAAGCAGGATGATGTGTTCACTGAAAACAAAACTACAAAAGGAATGTGGCAGGTTTTGAAAGAGAAACTGTATGCAAAAAAATGTAAAAATTTGTTTAATATCAGGATCTAGGCACACAACAGCCGGAAGGTATATATCCATCACCGAGCCCACAGACATTGCCAACATCCTAGCTGACAGGTTCAGTGCAAACTTCTCCCCCCCCCTCCCCACCAAAAGGGCAAATATCTATCCCAACAGAGTGCTGCCCCCTGACATATCAGATGCTCAGGTAAGAGCCGCCCTCTCCAAAGCAAAAAACACAGCATCAATGGGACCAGATGGTGTCCCGGGCTGCATCCTACATGAACTCCAAGAAGAGCTAAACCCAAACATAAAACTACTGTTCAATCTTAGCCTTACTACAGGATATGTACCCAAAGAGTGGCGTACAGCAACAGTGGTCCCTCTCCACAAAGGTAGTGCCTCAACGGATCCTGGAAACTATCACCCCATAAGCCTGACTAGCTTGGTCTGCAAAGCTATGGAAAGGATCATCATGGACCTCATAAATAAAGATATTGGGGACCTACAGACACTGGATCCTACCCAGTTTGGCTTTGTTAAGGGCAGATCCTGCCTCTAAAACCTGGTTGATTTCTTTGAAACAGTCACCAAGGCCATTGACGAGGGGAAGGTGGTCCACACAGCCTACCTGGACCTCGCAAAAGCCTTTGATACAATACCCCACTCGGGCATTATAGATAAGCTCACCAGCTTAAATATAAACCCCTATGTCACTAGATGGGTTGCAAACTGGCTCAAGGACAGAACCCACATGGTTAGAATTGCTGGAGCCATGTCAGACTCCAAACCAGTTACAAGTGGCGTCCCACAAGGCTCAGTCCTGGGACCTCTCTTGTTCGGTATATATTTCTCGGTGGTACAGGCCAACACGGAAGGACTGTGGCTGACCAAGTTCGCAGATGACTGCAAACTGGGCGCCATAATCAACTCTCCAGCCGACACAAGCATCCTCCAAAAGGGCCTCATAGAAACAGACAACTGGTGCCAGAGCCATGGCCTCAAGCTAAACGCCAAAAGTGTATAGTCATCCGCTTTGGCAAAAACAAAGTACCCACAAATTACCACATAGGTGGTAATCCATTAAGTACAGAAGAAGTCATTAGGGACCTGGGGACCCAAGTTGATAGCAATCTCTCATTTGACAACCACATGGCCAAAGTGGTTAGAAAAACATTTTATATAGCCCACCTAATCATGAAGGGATTCACATCTAGATCAGGGAGGTCATCGTGCCTCTTTACTCATCCCTCATCAGGCCCATAATTGAGTACAATGCCCCTTTTGGGATGTACCTTACCAGACACCTGCAGCAACTGGAAAGACCCCAAAAGTACCTCACCAAGAGGATCAAAGGGCTCAAACAGATGCCATATGCTGCCCGGTTAAAGAAACTCCAGCTCTACTCAGTGGCATACCGCCTGCTCAGAGGCGATCTGTGCCTGACGTATAAAGCCATGTCCAACCCGGAATTAATGGACATGCTGCACCTCAGAAAATCCAAATCCCATCGAGCTATGCGCTCGAGAGACTTGAACCTCAGCACTGAAATAAATAGGACATGCTGGAGGGACAGATTCATAACCCAGAGGCTCCCTTCACTCTGGAATAAAATCCCAGTCCAGGTTAGGCAGAGTCCCACATTGACTCTCTTCAAGAGGAATCTTGATGAGTGGATGGGAGATCGTAGGTTTACCCCGGCTATCACTTCTGTGTCACTGTTAGACAGAGGCACAGTATATTAACCTCAAAAAAAGGCATAGCAAAATTAATTTAAAATGGGTGGCGAAAGCCAAACACACTCTGGCTAGGCTTATAAATGCCCTAGGGCAGATAGCCTAGTATGAACCTATGAACCTATAAGGACAAAATACTTGAGTAGGGTGAGAGGAAGACAATATAAGAAATGTAAAAGAGGTTGAACTAGAACTTTGAAAACTGAAATAAACAAGTTGGACAGACAAATTATAACATAGTGTGAGACAAGATCAAGAAACATTTGAAGAACATTTATATAAAGATATTGAGCATAACTGTAAACCATTTTGTGCATACATAAGATGTGGTAGGAATAAAGACATACAGATTGATAAACTGTGTAGATTCTAAAATTTATTCTCAGACACAACAGATTATAGAGATATTTACAAAATCTTATGAAAAGCAGTTTGGCTGCAGAAAGGGAGTGAAATTTGTCCTAGTAGCCTCCGGAATCACAGATACTGATATCAAATTAAAATATATTGTAAAATAACTATGCAAATAACAGCCAAAGCAGATGAAGGAGATGGAATTAGTAATAATGACCTGACAAAGTTTTCAAGAACTTACAGAACCATTATATCCATTATTGACTAGGGAATGTAAATATGGGGAGATTCCTTAAGATCAGAGACATGCCATTGTTTAAACCTGTCTATACGGGAAACAGGAGTAGCAGAAACCCAGTCATACAGACCCAAATGTTTTCTTTCATATTGTGCAAAATAAAGGAGAAGGTCATTTTGGATAAATTATTGTCAGAATTGGAAAGGTTGGGACTTGAAACCATGTATCAGCATGCATATGCTGAAAATAGATATATAATCACCTGTAACATGATGCCCAATAACATTATAATAACAGCTAGGAATGAAAAATTGTGCTGTGATGTAATTTCAGTATTTGATAGCAAAACTAGTCATATGTCAAACATTCATCAATAAATTAGAACAACAAGATATTGATGTACTCTTGAACAAATGGATAGCTGCATAGCTTATAAATAGGACATGGCAAGTATCATACAGCAATTGGACAGGTAAAATTCTAGGCTGCAGCCAGGGTTTCCCACAGGGATCTGTCCTAGGTCCATACTTATTTAGACTGTATCTTTCAAATCTATCTTTACATCTGAGATGTTCTATAATCTCTATGCAGATGACTTGAAAATGGGTAAACTGATTACATGTGTTACAGACAGTGCAAGTCTGCAAAAAAAAAACTTGACTAAATTGACCATTTGGGCATAGGAGAATAATGCTGATAAATACACCAAAAACTAAACATATGAGATTTGGGAGACATAGATTGAAATGTGAATATTTAAGATGGCAGACAGGGATTGAAAATGTAGATTTGTTTAAGGACCTGGGTAAATGGGCTGATCTTGCTTTGAGTTTTTCTAATCGTATCAACTAATTGGTTAACAACAGTTTTAGAACTACAGGTTGTATAAAAAGATTTATAAAGTCTAGGAAATCAGAAATTATTAAATCATTGTTTGTTGGTTACATTAGACCCAAACTTAGAAACCTTATAAGAAAACAAGTATGAGTAAACTGGAAAAAAATACAGCAGAAATATAATAAGGGCATCCATGTCTGTGAAAATGTAAGCTATAATGAAAGACAGAAATATCTGATCTTGTACAATGTTTCATACAAACATTCAATAGGAGACCTTATTCAGGTATATAGGACACTTAGACAACTATCGCTGAGAATATCTGGGTTTATCAAAAGTAGTAGAGAATCATCAGACAACCTATGTAGAAGATTCTATAGAAATGAGATTATACTAATTGGTTCTCTGAAAGAGTAGCTGATGCATAGAATAGACTAACAAATTACACTAAAGCAAGTACTAATTTAGATATATTTAAGAACAGCCCTGACACTTATTATGGGAATAACTGTTTTTGGTATATTAGCAGGATAGAAGAGCATTACTGCCCATGCTTGGAATATTTATTTGTATATATTTATGTATTATGAGTGTCCTATTTGAACTACTACGGCATTGTATGTCCACTAGTAAATCTGAATAAGGGCCCTAAGCATATCCTAGTAATTACTAATTGTGCAACAGTAATTTCCTAATGCAGCAGATGTATGGTGAGTCCATATTAAAAGAACTAGTACAGCTCATTTCTAGAGTAAGAATTTCCTAAAACAACTCATACTGACATAGACTTGCTAGATGTAGCGTAATAAGCTTGGGAGGAAAATACCCACAGCAAAAGTGTAAAAAAATGTTTTAGACGTGCAGGATAGGTTAATAACTGTAACACCTACAGTAAGAAAACCTATGAAGAGAGCAGATGAATCACACCAGAGAACATACAACAAAAAGACTCATTTCAGAAATTTCCGACCAGGATATAATCTACTTATGTTAGTACCCATTACTTAAAACAAATTCCTTGCAAACTGGTAAAAAACATTTGAAATTGCTCAAAAATAACTGATGTAAAGTGAGACAATTAGGAAAACGGAAACCAAAACTGAAGTTTCAGTAGTATGTTTGCAGAAGAACTTAAGGTTCCCACAGCATACCATGAAGTCAACATAGGACAGACATCATTAGTGTCTGAGTTAAAAGAAGTAAAGGAAGATTACACTGAAATAAAAACATATTCTCAGAGTATCCTGTTTGAACCAGTTTGATCAATCATAACATATAAACTATGCCTATCAAGAGATGTGAAACCATATCAAATATGAGAATCTCAATCCCAAGCAGTTAGGGAACTATTTCAGAAAAAAACTTACTCATAGGAGAATCCAAAGTGAGTAGAATATTCCAACTTCATTGGTCCCAAAGTCTGATGGGTCTTCGGAAAATTAAATTGCATATGAAATTTGATTTATATCTCATGTCCTGCATGAACTAAACAATTGGACAAAGACAGATTTCTGTCCACTTTATAGATTCAGAGATTGTTTCTAGGAGAATGACCTGGGGGGGCTTTTGAAGCCTAGCCAAGTTTTCTCAAAAGAATAATGATGTCCTGTTTCTGAATAGGACACTGAAAGCCAGGCATTTATAAGCTACCTCTGTCTGTAAGGAATATGGGTGCCAGACCCAGTGTAAATTTCTTATTTCCCATCCACTGGTCTAGGTGGTACTTATAGTGTGTAATAGATGAACTCAGCATCACATGGATGGGAGGCCTGTTTCATAGGAGTGGCAGTCTCTGGGACACATATCTGTCTCACTAGTTTGTTCTGTTTAGGTCACAGACAAAATTCAGGACCCTGGACCTTGCATTACCTGAACTGTTAGACTTACAAATATGTAGGAGATTCATAAGTGTGGGATTTGCTGATGCCTTGTAAGCCAGGCATAGATCACCCCTTAGCAATCTATAGGAGACTGAGTAGAGAGAAAGGGCTTTAAGGCACTCTGCATAAGACAGGTTTATTACACCTTGTATTCTTTTTGTAAGAAACTTCTGAGGTTGCTCTAGTTGCTGCATATGCCTGGGAAGTTACATACCAAAGGGAGCACTGTACTCTATGATTGGTCTGATAAAGGTGGAGAACAGTGGAATAATGACCTCTTTGGACCTAGATGTCATGCCCTTACTTATAAGCTGCACAACATAAAATTATTTCCTCACTACTGTGGCGACATGGTGGTCAAAGGTAAGTCTAACCTTCATCCACTGTTTTGGTGGCCCTCTCAAAAAAGTTCACCAGATTTAATGGGCAAGACCTTCCCTTAACAAAGCCGACTTGTGATGGGTCCAGCGTTGGCAGGTTAACTCTGTCTTTACATATCATGCCCATGATGATTCTTTCCATGGCCTTACATATTAGGTTGGTAAGACATATGGGCATCTAGTTACCCAGATCAGTGGTTGGACCTCCTTTGTGCAGGGGAGTCACTGTAGCCATCTTCCATTCCTTGGGCACAAAACCTGACTGAAGGCTCCAGCTGAAAAGCGATTCAAGTGGACCAGAGAGGTCATGTTTCATCTTCTTCTTCTTCTTCTTCTTCTTTCGGCTTTTCCCAGTTAGGGGTCGCCACAGCGGATCACCTTGTCCGCTCATGATTGGCAGTAGAGTTTTACGGTGTCAAGTTGCCAGCCCGGCGCCCAACCTTCCACAGAAGGCACACACATGCACACACGCACACCTAGGGCCAATTTAGAGTGTTAAATCCACCTGCAGCATATCTTTGGGATGTGGGAGGAAACCGGAGCACCCAGAGGAAACCCACGCGACCACAGGAAGGACATGCAGACTCTGCACAGAAGACACTCCAGCCGAGGATCAAACCAGAGAACCTCTTGCTGTGAGGTGGCAATGCTAACCACTGCACCATTGTGGCCGCCCTGGGAGGTCATGTTTCATGCTATTTATTAAACATCCTGGGATGTTCGCAGGGGCCATCAATGCAGTGTTTTTGGCCTTAGAAAGTGCATTCATGACCTGTTCCCTAGTAATGATTGTGTGTGTGTGGGGGGGTTGCTGTACATGGTATTTCCTATGGACTGTTGGGGGGAAGTGGGGGTTGAAATGTGAGCTGAACCTCTCAGCCAAAAGTTGGCAATGGCCTCCCGTTCAGTGTTGGTGACGCCATTTACAATACGTTCTGCACACTGTTGTGTATTTCCCCTGAGGTTATGGACATAGCTGAAGAAAGGTTTGTGGTTGTCCTTTGCCTGAGAAGCTACTTCTTCTTCAAATTTTGCTTTTGAAGTTATTAATTAACCCTCTTAACTGCCTGCTTAGATTGGTCAGGGGGCTTTTAGCGTGTATGGCTTTGTTCCTCCTACGCGTGACCAAGAATTTTTTTTCTTTTGTTGTATAATGGATTGATATTGTGATTCCCCTAGGGTGGTTTGCCTTTTTAGTTTGTCTTACTGTTAATGTGAGTGGGCACAGCTCACTGTATACAGCTATCAGTATGGCTGTACAGACATTTTGTAAATAGCTCAGCCTATGCTATGGTGTTTACTGGGTTTGGGGGTGCTTGGAATTTAGCTAAGGTGTTGCTTAGTAGAAAGAGGTTAGCATTGAAATAGTTCACAAAGATTTTTGGTTTTGCTGGATCCCCAAATGTAGTTATTATTTCAAGTAATACTGCCTTATGATCAGATCTGATGTGCGAAGACATTACATTGGGTGAGGAACATCGGCCTCTCCAAGTTCGTGAGTACAAGGTCAAGGATGTTTGTACCGCAGTAGGAGAATGGACCAACTGTTCCAGAATGTTGGTATTAACAAAGTTTAGGAGTCGCTGGGCTTGTGCATTAGGAGTGGTATATTATTCCCTGTTTATAGAGGGTATTTGAGATCCCCCATGAAAATCATATTGGGTTGAAAGGTAAGGGACTCTAGTACATTTAGATAGGTAGTATGGGTTTCCTGGGACATGGAAGGGGACCTATAGGTTCCAAGGATATGGTACAACACCCTGTTTATGGTGAGTTGCACATGTATGAGTTCCAGTGGGTTATACACTTTAACTAGTCTGGTGTTTTTAATAAAGACTGAGACTCCTCCACCTTTAATTCCGTCCTGTGCAGAAGTTGGCCTAAAGATGTGAAAGGCATTATAATCTTGCATTGCTGGGGTACTCTCCACAATTTTAAACCATGCCTCCATTACTACACAGATGTCTACACTCTCAAGGGAGAGGAAGGCTTGCAGGGAGTGGAGTTTCTTGTTAAGACTTCTAGCAATGAGTAGTACTATCTTCAGATATTCCCTCATAAGTTCAGTTAAGTCAGTAGGTTTATCAGTTTGGCATTGCCTAAAAAGGTACTATGTGGGTGAAAAAGTTCTAGAGGGGAAAATCCCTGGCAAAGCTGTGTAGTCTGTCATCCATGTCATCCCAGGCATCAAATATTGTACCCCCCTGGACTGACACCAAACACTAAGCCAGTTGCTAAAATCAATCATTTTCTGTTTGTAATGTGGCATCATCCTTGGAGAAGGTAGTATGCTGCTCAGTGCTAGGCTTATACCTGCCTAAGACACATAATCAGAGAGCTGGATCATGTCTCACTTCATATAGTCAAGACAGGTACATCTCTGGTCATTAACACTCCCATATAACAAAGTCATACTGGTACCTGTGGTTCAGTGACCTGACTGCCTGTGTGATTTGATGGATCCTAGCCCTGGAAAGGCAGCTACCCGTGACTCTGTCCTTACTCAGTCTGATGAGGGGGACATCAGTGTACCTCGCTATTGAATCACCAATGACCAGGGAATTTGGCTGCGTGCTGGTTTGCCTTAAGGGCTTAGCAGTAGAGGCATTGGCTAGAGTGTTACTATGTGTAGATGTGGATGGTATTTTAACAGAGTGTTTACGTGATGGCTGAGGAACCTATCTTTGATTATACTGTCCAGGAGGTCTTAATGTTTTAGGAAGGTTACTTGTAAGTGCCTCACCATAAGTAGTTTTATGTGTAGGGTCTTTAACTCTGTGCAGTAGACATGGCGTAAGTGTCCCTGACAACCTCTATAGGACTATATTTGGTCGTATGAGAGAGTTTTGCCTCCGATGTTAAAGTGTATTTACACCTCTCACATACTTTATCTGTTTTATTAAGAATAAGTGGGTTGCCAGTGCACATTAGGCAATTACTACAATGCCTCAGAATACTCATCTCAACCAAAATGATCACAGAGAGACTTAGGAAGTGCATATCCATGGCTACTGATGTACTAGGGAGGAGTGGAGGAAATTTAAATATTAAATAAGTCAATAAGGCAAGGAACTTGTGTGTAGAGTACTAATCCAGCTTTCCTTCACAAAAGATGGCCTCCCCCTAACACCCTTGTCAGAGAAACATTGTATCCAGTTTCACCGGCCAGGGTTCGTTTGCTTTACATTAGCAGCTTTCCTTCACAAAAGACAGCCTCCCCTAACACCCTAGTCAAGAGTAGAGTGTAGCTAAGGACCTATCTGAGTAGTGATTGCTGGCACAGGGCCCAGTGTAGTGTGCTACTACTGGTTAGAGTGTTTGAAATCAGTTTAATTTATTTAATTTACCAGATCTGCACAGAGGTTAGCAACAAGCAATCAATCTCCTGTGTTATCTGAAGCATCCACGGCCTGCTACTGAAAAATAAGTAGCATTTTTACTTGATCTGCACTTCTTGTATTTTACTATGTGCTGTTATTTTTGAACTGCATTTTACTGTATTTTTGCTGTTTCCTGCACTTTTAGCCTAGCATAGACTTGGTTCAGATTTGCTGGACCCAGTCTGTTTTTACAGTTTCTGAGCACTAATCCAGCTTTTCTCCACAAAAGAGGGCCTCCCCCTACACCCTAGAGAGAGTGGGGTTTAGCTAAGGACCTATCTGAGTGGTGATTGTTGACCCAGGGCCCAGTCTATTGTGCTACTATTGGACAGGGTGATTGAAATCAGGTTAATTTTGTTACAACTTGTTGCCCATGTTAGCGCTGGTTTGCGTGGCATGCACCATCCGCATAATACTGCACACTACCACACAGTGGAGGATACCATTGGCGGTTACAGATACAAACTCTTGGATAGATAATTTTCCCTTAGTCAACTGCTTGTGCTCCATCAGAGGTTTCTCGCTTTTGTGCTTCACTGCCCAGTTAGACACTCAGTTGAGCCTCTGAGGTTCCCCCACAAGTCTTACCCATTAAGTCCCTCGCAGTTTAGAACTTTTTCTTGTCCCTTAGCCATACCTGGTCCTTCTACTCCTCTCCCTGTTACTGACTGCAGTACTTCACCTAGCATCATGAATGGACAATTTCCCACCATTTCTCCAGCCATCCTGATTGACACTGACATCCTGAGGCAATGTAGCAATTGCCTAATGTACACTGACAATCCACTTCACCTAATTCACACAAATTCAATATGTGAGAAATGCATCTGTATTAAGAATCTGGAATCTAGTTTCTCTCGCTCACAAATCAGCAGGTTGTCAGCTCACACACTTCACCTACTGTACCATCCATGAATACAACACCGAAACCTACACATGCAGAGGTTCTCACTAGAAGCCTACCTAAAGATCAGAGACCTCCCAAACATAAACACACTTCACTTAATACATTCGCAGCAAATCACAGTACACATACAAACGCATGCACCAGTGTCTCACCAAACATGCCTCTAAGGCAGAATACAAAATCAAATGTTTTAGTCATAGGTGACTCCATTGTGAGCACACAGATGTCCCACCCACCAGGCTGAATAAGGAAAAGGTCACAGTCAGCTGTCTGTCAGGTACCAAGGTCCACCACAACAGACATGCACACAAATCTCTCAATAACAGGCACTTTTATGACTCTGTCATAGTCCATAGTGGTATGAACAACTTGAGACATATCTCCCTGGACTATATGAAGAGAGACATGATTGAGCTCTCTGATTATATGTCCTAGTCAGGTATGTCCCTAGCCTTAAGCATTCTAACTTCACCTAGGATGATGCCTCAATACAGACAAAAAAATGACTGACTTCAACAATTGGCTTAATTTCTCGTGCTATTCTGAGGGGATCCGGTACCTGTCAGCCTGGGATGATTTGGTTGATTGACCATGATGCTTTTCTAGAGATGGTCTCCACCTGTCACCTCTGGGCTTTGGGCTACTGGCTAAGGCTCTTGCCTCCCCCATAGTGCCTTTTTTAGGCAATGTCACAAAAACAAAATTCCCAGTGTAAAAATATCCTCAAAAAACAAACTTAAGGTTATGCTACTAAATGCTAGGAGTCTAAATCTGAAACTGCACTCACTGGAAGCACTCCTCACCTTGGAAAGTGCAAACATCTGTGCAGTCACAGAGACCTGGTTCAAGCCTGCAGAGAGCACCCCGGGCCATACCGAGATATAATGCCTTCCACACATTCAGACCACAAAATGAACAAGTGAAAACTAAAGGAGGAGTATCAATATTCATCAAAAATAAATACACCTCCAGATTGGTTAAACAGAGTGATTCTCTAGAGTTACTCCATGTGCAGTAACTATAGGAAAAAAATGCTCTCCAAGTTATCGTCAGCTAAAGATGCCCCTCCATGAACCATGATAGTCACACTGCCTACTTGGATCTACTTGATTCACTGAAAATACAACCAAACATCCTGGTTATGGGTGATTTTAACTACCTGTCCATAGATTGGGTAAATTATATGTGTACAACCACACTCACCCAAAGATTCTTGGACTTCAGTAACTTAAATTTCTTGGAGAAGATAGTTGGCACTCCCACAAGGGTACCAAACATTTTCACCACAACTCACCAACATGGTAGAACAGAGCAAAACCACAAATGTGCGGTCCTCCCTGGTGAAGTCTAATCATAAATCAGTCTCTTTCAAAGTAACAAATAGCATCAGACCCCTCCTCAGGAGAAAGTAGGCTAAAAACTTCTCCAAAGCCAGCTACAGCCTCTTAGGAGAAGTCATTAATAGCTTCAAAGCTTCTGTCCCAACTGACGACAAGGACACCTATACTGGGATATACACCAATGCATTGTATAAACATCTTTACAATTGTAATAACCATGAACACCTCCATAATTCATAAGGACCTGGGTAACTTAAAAATAAATTTTATTAAATAAAATGTTAAGCACTTTCATTCCAACAATTTCTATAATGTAACTTCATCAGAACAATTTAAGCAACACTTCAAAACCTTTAAATACACTTTCCACTCTCATGTGACAATAATTAATCAATCAACTAATTAACTCACAGAATAATGACTAAAAACAAAAAACTTAAGTTAAAAACTTAAGTTAAAAAACATTGTTTTTAAACATTATGTAAAACCAATAATTCTATAGGACCAAAGCAAGATCCTTAAGAAAAAACAAGCCTGCCTGGTGGACATCCACCATAAACAGGTTATATAATAATAAGAAGAAGAAACTGCTTTCTAAGAGCAAGAAGGAACAATCTCAGAATTGAAAGCACACCCTTCCTAGCTTAAACAAGCAAATAATACATCTTGTAAAGTCCTCTAAAACTAACTATGAATCTAGATTAGCATCCCTAGCTAAGGATAACCATAAGGCATTCTTTAGCTCCATCCAAAACCTTAAAGGAAAATCCCAGATTTGCACTGAACTGGTAGTGAATGCTACCACATATACTGAACCAGTGGAAATAGCCAACCTGCTAGCAGACAGGTTCAGTGAAAACTTCTCCCCCTATCCCTGCCACACATACCTCAAAATATTCCTACCAACTACTCTCCACCTAGTATCTCTAAAAACTAGGTCTTAACCGCTCACTCCAAGGCAAATAAACACAGCCTCTGTGAGACCTGATAACATCCCAGGTTACATTCTCAATGGTTTAAAACAGGAGTTAGCAACACCATTGGGTACCCTTTCCAACCACAGCCTAAGCACCAGTTTTGTCCCTGCTGAATGGAAAACAGCTACCGTCATCCCCTTACACAAGTGGGGTGCATGCACTGACCCTGGGAGCTATAGCCCTATTAGCCTAACCAGCCTTATCTGCAAAACCATGTATAGAATCATCATGTACCTTATTAACAAGGATATAGGAGACCATCAAACACTTGACCCAACCCAGTTTGATGTTGTTAAAGGGAGATCCTGCCTGTTGAACCTGGTGGATTTCTTCGAGGCTGTCACCAAAGGCCTGGATGAAGGCAAATCAGTGCATACAGCCTACCTAGACTTGGCCAAGAACTTTGACACATTCCCCACTCAGGCATCATTGAAAAATACACCCAGCTGGGGGTCAACCCATATACTATCAGTTGGGTTTCAAACTGGTTCACTGACAGAACACATACAATCAAAATAGGAGACTCCACCTCCACCAGCAGACCCATTACCAGTACTGTTCCACAGGGATTGGTGCTGGGGCCTCTAATGTTTGGAATCTACTTCTCAGAAGTACAGGCAAAAATAAAAGGTCTGTGGCTGACAAAGTTTGCTGATGACTGCAAACTGGGAGCAGTCATTGAATCCCCAATTGATGTCAGCATTCTACAAGAAGAACTTACACAAACCAGTGATTGGCACCAAAGTCATGGTCTTAAACTCAATGTAAAGAAATGCATTATCGTCTCCTTTGGCAAAGGTGATGACCCTGCAGATTACCATATTAATAACAACACCCTAAGCTTTAAATCAGTGGTGAGAGATTTGGGCACACATGTTGACAGCAACCTTACTTTTCATCGCAATGTCTCCACAGTGGTAAGGAAGGCCTTCCATGTTGCTCACCTCATAAGCAATGGCATAGGTTTCATAACAAAAGAGGTTATAACCCCCCTGTACTCTTCCCTCATCAGGCCAATAATAGAGTACAATACTCCCTTTGGTATGTACCTAAAGAGGAACCTGCAGCAACTGGAGAGACCTCAAAGGTTCCTCATAAAGAAAACTCAGGGTCTTCAGCACATCTTATGTGAACAGACTGAAATCACTGTCACTATACTCTGTATCATATAGACTACTGAGAGGCAATCTGTGTCTTGTATACACAGCAACCTCTGATCCTGCCTTAATGTAAATGCTGCACATTCGTAAGTCAAATGGTACATGATCCACTCACTCTAGGGACCTTAACCTAGCATGTGACATCAACATGACTTGCTGGAGAGACAGATATGTCTCCCAGAAGTTGCCTCTCCTCTGGAATAAACTTCCAATACAGGTTAAATGCGTTCCCCCCATTAACCCTTTGGACAATTGTTTGGGAAAACCAAAAATTCATCCTAGGCATTTCACCTGTGTCCCTCTTAGATAGAGGCAGATGCTGCAGATTTAGATCTGCTTATAACATAGACCAAATCTCTAGACCCTTAAGGGAACAAGGGTTGAGCTTGGCTGGGCTTGTAAGGGCCCTAGGGCCATTAACCTAGTAACCTCCTATAAACCTATGAACCTATGAACTTGATGAGCAATGCTCAGCTATGTGCAAACTAGATGCTCTAGTAGTTAAAAAATCTGTCTAGACGTTCATGCCACAGGAGTGTAGACTACAAACCTTCCTAATGTAAAATAACTGGTTTAGAGCCCAGTGCTTAAACTAGAACACAGACACTTAGAATAACAGGCACAATAAGCCTTCACCAGCAATTCCCAGTTCAGATGGGTGGAGGCTACCCTCTCCTCTCACAAGAGTGTATACCACAAACCTTCTTAATTTACTTTAGACCTAATAAAAATAACACTTTTCACACTTGATGGACTCTTTTACTAGAGAATGCACCTGCAACATTCCCAAGGCTGATGGATAATTTTCTTAGGCCCCATTCCAAACATGCAGCAATCTACTTGAATGATGTGGTAACATTCACTAAGGACTGGGAAAGCAATCTACATAAAATTCAGGCCATCTTAGATTCTGCATTGAGCTGGGTAACTGATAACCCAATTATGTGTAAGTGCATGTTTAGCATTGCAGAAGCCCTGTATGTCTGATATGTAACAAACTGGTGGATACTGAAAACAGGCTGAAAAAGTGAAGCAGTATAAAATTGTCCCATGTCAACCATTAAGAAACAGGTTAAGGCTTGTTTTTTGGCCTAACTAGCTATTATTGAAACTTTGCCCCTAAGTTTGCTACTTCAGCTTTCCCCCCTGAGTCACCTGACCAAGGATAAAGCTCCACTGAAGATTTATTGGACAACTGAAACAGAATAAGCCTTTAATCAACTGAAAGGTATGCTGCATCCCCAGCCAGTAGTAACAGTTACCAATTTTTCCAAGCAGTTAGTACACACAGATGCCTCTGTGGTAAGCATAGGTACGGGTTTGTCTTTTGTTTTAGATGAGGATGAGCAGCTCATCTGTAGCTGCTGTTTTTGTTTAGTAATTTAGTCAAATTCCGCTCTGCATCACTTTAAGCACTTTAGCATGCCAGTGCTGCACATGAAAAACTGTGTCTAAGTTTTTGCAAATTCAGACTCATTACTTCAGTAATACTGTCTGTCCACCTCAGCCTGTCTCAGTGTGACAGTGGTGAGGTCTGCGGTGGGAGTGATGGATGCTTTTAAGGTGGAGGTGGGATTACATCAAGGATCAGCTCTGAGCCCTATC
Organism: Protopterus annectens; assembly: GCF_019279795.1. NCBI lineage: Eukaryota > Metazoa > Chordata > Ceratodontiformes > Protopteridae > Protopterus > Protopterus annectens. The sequence goes on along the minus strand of NC_056734.1, from coordinate 378,080,118 downwards.
TTATTTGCAATGGAGATGGACAGGTTGACAGATGAGATCAGACAGGAGTCCCCGTGGACTATGATGTTTGCAGATGACATTGTGATCTGTAGTGAGAGTATGGAACAGGTGGAGGAGACCCTGGAGAGGTGAAGATATGCTCTAGAGAGGAGAGGAATGAAGGTCAACAGGACTAAGACAGAATATATGTGTGTGAATGAGAGGGATGATAGAGGAATGGTGAGGATGCAGGGGATAGAGGTGGAGAAGGTGGATGAGTTTAAATACTTGGGATCAACAGTTCAGAGTAATGGTGAGTGTGGAAGAGAGGTAAAGAAGAGAGTACAGGCAGGATGGAGTGGGTGGAGAAGAGTGCCAGGAGTGATTTGTGACAGATGAGTACCAGTAAGACCCCTAACGGGAGCAGCCAAAAGAAGAAGAAGAAGAAGATGAGACAGAGAATACCTGGAGTTTTTTTGAGTATGTCCATGTAGGACATGTGTTTAAGGCCTAGGATCCTCTTTGTGAGCTACTTTTGTGGCCTTTCCAGCTGTTGCATGAGTCTAGTGAGGTACATGTCAAATGGGGCATTATACTCAATTATTGGCCTAATGAGGGAAGCCGTGGTGGTACAGCGGTAGCTTTGTTGCCTCACAGTAAGAGGTTCTCCTGCTCGATTCTCGGCTGGACTGCCTTCTGTGTGGAGTCTGCATGTCCTCCCCGTGGTTGAGTGGCCTCCGAAAGACATGCATGAATGGGCGTGCCTTCGCTGAAGGTTGGGCATCGGGCTGGCAATTCAGCACCATAAAAAATTGACTGCCAATCATTAGTGGACCGGAATTCCGCTGTGGTGACCCCTAACTGGGAAAAGCCAAAAAGACAAACATTGGCCTAATGAGGGAAGTGTATAGAGAGATGACGATCTCTTTCTTCCTGGATGCAAAACCCTTGGTAATGAGATGTGCCACACAGAAGGACTTTCTGACCACAGAGTCAATGTGGTGGTCGAAGGAGAGGTTGCTGTCAACCTGTGTTACCAGATCTCTTATAACACCTTCAATGTTCATTGGGCTCCCATCGATGTGGTAATTAGTGGGAACTGAGTTTTTCCCAAAGGGGATGACGACACATTTTTTGGCATTAAGCTTAAGCCCATGGTTTCGACACTAGTCATTTGTCTCAGTGAAGCCTTTCTGTAGGATGTCTACATCACTTGGGGAGGTAATAATGGCTCCCAGCTTACAGTTGTCTGCAAACTTGGTCAGCCAGAGTCCTCCGTGTTGGCCTAGACTTCTAAGAAGTAGATGCCAAACAGGAGAGGACCTAGGACTGATCCCTGAGGGACTCCACTCGTGACTGGTTGGCAATCTGACTTGGAGTTTGCTACTTTCACACTGTGGGTTCTATCTGTGAGCCAATTAGCAACCCACCTATTGATATAGGGGTTGATGCCCAGTTTGGTGTTTTATCAATAATTCCTGAGTGAGGAATGGTATCAAAGGCCTTGGCCAGATCGAGGTAGGTTGTATGAACTGCCTTGCCCTCATCCACAGCTCTGGTGACTGACTCAACCAGGTTGAGCAGGCATGATCTACCTTTCACAAAACCAAATTGCATGGGATCTAGAGTTTGGAAATTCCTTATATCTTTGTTAATGAGGTCCATGATGATGTGCTCCATAGCCTTACATATCAGAATTGTCAAGCTAATGGGGAAATAATTCCCAGGGTCTGTAGTTACTCTTCCTTTATGGAGAGGGATGATTGTAGCAGTGCGCCATTCAGTAGGGACAAAGCCTGAGGTGAGGCTGTGATTGAACAGGGCATACAGATGTGGTGCCAGTTCACTATGTAGTTCATGTAGAACACAGCCAGGGATATTGCTGGGTCCCATGGAAGTTGTATTCTTGGCCTTGGACAATCCAGCTTTAACCTGCACTGCAGTACTGCTGGGTGCCTGGCATTCCTCCGGTATTGTGATTGGTCCTTTGGGGGGGGGGTAAAGTTGGCACTGAATCTGTCGGCCAGTATGCTGTCAATATCTGTTGGCTCAGTCTAGGAGATACCATTGTGCAGTAACTCATTGCAAACCTGGGTATTGCCATGGAGATTCTTGATATAACTATAGAAGGCTTTGTGGTTGTTTTTAGTATCTGGCACAATTCTGCCTTCATAGCTGGCTTTAGAGGTTTTGATGAGGGATCTTAACTTTTTGTTGAGGCTAATAAGGGAGTTTTTCCAGTCTTGGGACTTCATCTTTTTTCTGCAACAGTTTCTTCCTTCTATTGTAGAGTTTATTAATGGCAGGGGACCACCAGATTGGCTACTTTTTTTGGTGGAGAGCGTCTTGGTTCTGTTGGGTATAGCTAGTTCCATGCATTTATGTACATGTTTGTGCAGTGCACTGGTGTATGATTCGGCAGTCATGCATCTATTTTCCATTGACATGGGTGCCATGAAGTTAGCCACCTCTGTTTTTAGGAGCCCAAAGTCAGCTTAGAGAAGTTTTTCATGGTGGTTACCTTTGCAGGGGTTGTGGGTGAGATGTGGATTTCCATAGTAATTAGTTTTTGGTTGGATCTAACCAGGGAGGAATTGACTATTGGTATAGAGCAACGTTTGCCCATGTTTGTAATAAACAGGTCAAGGATGTTGCTTCCTCTAGTGGGGGTAAGAATGAGCTGGTCCAGGCACTGGACTTGATGAATTCCAGGAAGTGCTGGGCCACTGTATTCATGCATGAGTAGTTTTCCCAGTTGATGGAGGAGTAGGTGAAGTCATCTAGTATGAGAGCATTGAGATGAACCCTAATAGCTTCCAGGGTGCTTAGGAATGTGGAGTGAGAGTCTTGGGACATGGTTGGGGACCTGTAGCAGGCTACAACCTGAATCTCTGATTTACCAATGTTAGTTGTACCTGAAGTATCTCAGATGCGTTATGCTGGACTACTAGTCTGGAGGTGTGCATATCCTTTATGAATATAAAGACACCACCGCCTTTGGAGCTTCAGTCCATCTTCTGAGGCGAAAAGGTGTGGAATGAGTTATAGCCTGGTAGGGCAGGGGTGCTTTCTGCTGCTTTAAACCAGGTTTCCGTTGCAGCACAAATGTCGATGTCCTCCATTTTGAGGAGTGCTTCAAGCAAGTGCATCTTAAGATTTAGACTTCTAGCTTTGAGTAGCATGACCCTCAGATTGCATTTATTTATAGCTGTTACTGCGGTAATCTGGTATATCCGTGGTGGTGGTGCTGCAGTAGCATTGTTGCCTCACAGTAAGACGCTGACCGGTTCGACTCTCAGCTAGAGCATCTTCTGCGTGGAGACATGTGTGAATGGGCGTACCTTCATTGAAGGTTGTGCGTTAGGGCTGGCAACTCAGCAAGTAAAAATCAACTGCCAATCATTAGCGGACCGGAGTTCCGCTGTGGCAACCCCTAACCGGGAAAAGCTGAAAGACACAACAACTGCGGTAATCTGGTCTTTGGAACATTGCCTAAAAAAGGCACTATAGGGGTGGCAAGAGCCTTAGCCAGTATCCGGAAACCCGGGGGTGACAGATGCAGGCCATCTCTGGCAAAGCCTTGAGGTCTGTCAATCATGTCATCTCAAGCAGACAGATACTGGATCCCCTTAGAATGACACCAGAAACTTAACCAATTGTTGAAGTCAATCATTTTCTGCTTATACTGTGGTATCATTCTGGGTGATGGTAGGATACTGCTCAGGGCTAGGGTCATACCTGCCTGGACCACATAATCCGAGGGCTCCTCCATGTCTCTTTTCATGTAGTCCAGGGAGGTGCATCTCAGGTCATTCACACCTACATGACAGTGACAGAGTCATAATTGTACTTGTTGTGGAGTAACCTGAGTGCATGTGTTACGTGTCAAATTCTGGCACCTGATAGACAGCTGAATGTTACCTTCTCCTTATTCAGCCTAGTAAATCCACTCATTCGTTTTCTAACTACAATCATTAGTTTTCAATTTCCATAACTTTACCTTATTTACATATTCATTTGCATTCCTTCTTTTTCTTTTTTGATATCTCTTCATATTTCTTATATAACAATTTTCCCACCATTTTATTCTCCCTGTTTTTCACACTATTAATAACCAAAACAGGTGGACTGATGCTAAATAAACAATAGGATTTTTCAGACCTAACCCCCTTCTTCTTTTTTATAGTATATTTTTCCTGCTTTAATAGAATTCAGTCTCAAGTCTCCAATATAAAACTGAAAAATATTTCCAGCAATTCCTTTTCCATTTTACTTGCAAACATAAAAATTCCTCAACATAAGCAAGTTTCCCCATAATGGATATGTTTAACATATATACCTTTTTTGTTATGATAAATTAAAACCTTCCCACCATGCAAGTATTTTTTTGTATTTCTTTCAGAATCACTTTCCACTGATTCAGTGTTTTCATATTCCCTAAACTTACCCCCTAATATATTAATTCCCTTCCTTTTATAATACATTCCATTCAACTTCTTTATTTCACTAAATAACTTACTTTTTTCCATTATTCAATCTTAAACCCACATTTTTAACAACTTTTCAATTCTTGTAACACTTTCATTCATCTATCCTCTAGATTTTGCTACAATATCCAAATCATGTGCATAAGACAGACCTATTGGTATATCAGTTTCCTTTCTTATCTTCCAACATACTTCATCTGTTTCTGACATTAAAGTTTGAATAATCGCATTCATTACTAGAACACAAATGCACATACTTAAGGGAAATCCCTGACTAACTTCTCATCTTATCCTGATCTCTTTTCCCGTTCATCTATCGTTTACCATTGCTTTCACCCATTCATTTTTATAACACCTATTTATGACTTTCACTATTATATAATTATTCTATATACTTCAAAATTTCCCTCATCACATCATGAGTTATCTTATCGAATGCCTTCCCTACATCACACACAACTAATCTTACCTCATTCTGTCAAGATCAGACTTATTAATTCCTTTACTATTATTAACATTATTTCTCTCGCTTTTTCACCAAACACACCATTTTCTATTACTTCATTCAGTACTTTTTGCATTCTTTTTTGTATTGTTCTCATACAGATTTTATAATCAATATTCCCTAAAGTTATATGGCTCCAGGTTCTTATATGTTTCCTTTAATTTTTTTCCATATACATTTGATTGCTCCACTACAAACTTATTCCTGCTTTGTCCCTTTATCTAACCATTCATTTATTTAATAATTTACAGAAAATCATATTTTCTTTCATCTCCATTCACTTATAAAACTCATCACTTGGTCTGTCTAATCCTGATGCTGAGTCTTTTCTCCTATTATTACTTCTTGTATTTCTTCCATTCTAATTTACTTTTCCATTTCTACCTTAGTTCCTTAAGGTATTTTCAACACACCATTTCTGTTTCTCATCTTCTTCCTTTTCATACATTTTATCTACATATCTTTCCAGTACTTCTATTATTTGTTTTTGTTTACATCATATACCACACTCCTCATCAAATAGCCCATCCATTCTTCATTCTTTTATTTTCATCTGTTTTCCTAAATAAAGTGAAACCTCCTCTTACTTACCTTTTAAGAAAAAACTTTGTCTAAATAACAGATTTTTAACTTTCTTGAGTTTTTTCTTATAACTTTCTTTCTATCGTTCATATTGTTTCCTTTTTCTCAATTTCTTCTTAAAGTTCTGCCTTTATTTATATTCCTTTTTATTTTCGTTTTAATACAGTTTTCTACAATTTTAAAAATGTATACTTTTCTTTCCACATTGCCCATCATACAGACCAGTTTTAATAAAATCCCCTCATTGTCATATGTTATTCCGATAATTTCATTACTTTTATCTTACTAACTTCACCAGTTAACCTTTTTATCCCTATTACTTCTTTTTCTCTCTCTCTTTATTCTCACCTATTCTTGCCCATACAGCTTTGTGATCAGAAAACTCAACAACTTCCTTACCTCCTTCTATTTCTTCCATTCCATTGGAATATATTACATAATCTGTATCTGTTTTAAATATCCCTCTTTGATTAGTCCATTATCTTTTTTCATATCTGTAGTCCTCTACATTTTTGTAACCTCCTTCACTGGTTCCATAAATGTGCACACCCTTAAACTAATACTTTGTTGAAGCACCTTTTGATTTAATTACAGCATTCAGTCTTCTTGGGTAGGAGTCTATCAGCATGTCACATCTTGACTTGGCAATATTTACCCACTCTTCCTTGCAATAGCTCTCACAATCTGTCAGACTGCTAGGGCATCTCTTGTGCACAGCCCTCTTCAGGTTACCCCACATATTTTCTATTGGATTTAGGTCTGGGCTCTGGCTGGGCCATTCCAAAACTTTAATTTTCTTCTGGTGAAGCCATTCTTTTATTGATTTGGATGTATGCTTGGGGTCACTGTTTTACTGAAAGGTGAAATTCCTCTTCAACTTCAGCTTTCTAGCAGATGCCTGAAGGCTTTTGGCCAAAAGTGACTGGTATTTGGAACTGTTCATAATCCTCCCCATCTTGACTAAAGCCCCAGTTCCAGCTGAAGAAAAACAATCCCAAAGCATGATACTGCCACCACCATGCTTCACTGTGGGGATGGTTTTCTTTTGGTGATGTAAAGTGTTGCTTTTGGAATTGTGGCCAAAAAGTTCAACCTTGGTCTCATCAGACCATAACATATTTTCCCACATGCTTTTGGGAGACTTGATGTATTGTTTTGCAAATGTTTGCTGGGCCTGGATGTTCTGTATAAGAAAAGGCTTCCGTCTTGCAAACCTAGCCCATAGTCCAGACATATGGAGAATACAGAAGACTGTTGTCACATGTAGTACACAACCAGTACTTGCCAGAAATTCCTGCAGCTCCTTCGTTGTTGCTGTAGGTCTCTTGGCAGCCTCCCTGACCAGTTTTCATCTTGTCTTTTTATCAATTTTGGAGGGACGTCCAATTCATTGGAATGTCACAGTTGTCCCATATTTTCTCCACTTTTTAATGACTGTCTTCACTGTGTTCCATGGTATATACAATGCTGTGGAAATTTTTATGTACCCTTCTCCTGACTGATACCTTTCAGCAATGAGATTCCTTTGATGCTTTGTAAGCTTTCTGCAAACCATGGCTTTTGCTGTACCAGCCAACTGAGTAAATGTCAGGAAAATCCTACTAGGACAGCTGAACTTTATTTGGGGTTAATCAGATTCTCCTTAATTTATGGCAGGTGTGTACCCAAGAAGACTGAATGCTGTAATTAAATCAAAAGATACTTCAACAAAGTATTAGTTTAAGGGCATGCACACTTATGCAACCAGCTTATTGTACGTTTTTTATTTTCTATATTTTCCCCTAACAGATTTGTTTGTTTTTCAATTGAAATGTACAGGTTATAGGTCACATTAAATGTGGGAAAAGTTTTGAAATTATTTATTGTGGTCTCACTTTTTTTTTTTAAATCAAAAAAACTTGGCAATTTAACAGGGGTGTGTACACTTTTTATATCCACTGTATTAACCAAAACATATTTAAGATCTCAGAAATATTTTTCGTGTCATATTTGTATATACACAAACTGCAAATAAGGTCTTTTCAGGCTTGTTGGCTGTTGGTGAAGCACCCACCAAGAGGAGAAAACGCTGAGAGAAGAAAGGAGCCACTTTTAAACACTTGGGCTTCGGACCAGTTAGTTGTTTTGCACTGAGAGGGTTTGTGGTCTGCACTGTTGTGGCAGAACAGGTAGCTTACATCCTTCTAGGTTGAGAACTGCTGATTGAGGGCTCAGTGTCTGTTATTCTAAAAGTGTATTAATTCTGGTTTAAGCACTTGGGCTTTCAAGCCAGTTATTTTACATTAAGAGGGTTCGTGGTCTGCACTCTTGTGGGAGGAGAGGCTGGACTCTGCCCTTCGGAGCTGGGAATTTCTGGTTGAAGGCTTATAGTGCATGCATATCTGAACTGTTTCTTACTGAAGTTGGTGCGCCTTGTTTGCTGTGGCATAGAACGTACCACGGAGCCCTTGTACCAGCAACAACAAGTAGGTAGTCTTAACGAATTTATTTATCACAAACGTTTGCGCCGCACAAAGGTGCAGCTTCCTCAGAGAAAACAAATTAACAATGAGGTAAAAGTGCACGCCCCTTTTATACAAAGCAAAAGGGAAATGACAACATGATAAGGTGAAACTCATTGTAGTAATTAGTAAACAAGTAGAAGCCTTCACAAGAACAACTTGTTCCTCAAAGAGAAAATGCAAACATTAATTCATGTTAGTAATAAGCATTTCAAAGTGTGGAATGTTACCAAAGAAATAAACATAAAGTTTAAAATGACATATTTAAAATTCTTAAAATATGTGAAAGAAATCATAACGTTAAAGTAAAAATTCAACATAAAAAGTCATTCAAATAACAACTCATAAAAAAGTAAGTATAATATGCAGTAATGGATTAAATCTTAGTAAAAAGTAATGGTAATCCATTATAAGTATGAACCATAATGAGCAACTGTGTACCTTAAAGATATTATTGTATAAACAACAATAATAACTAAAATCTAGGCAATATTTAACATGAGAGGTGCTACAACAAAGGCACGTCACATGAAGTCAGAAACAAAAAATTTTGTATATTTTAAAAAGTCTTTATGTATGCATAAGAAAGTAAGGAATATCTACAAATGGGGTACTACCTTAAATAGCTCCTCAATTTGAGTACTGCTGAGATGTTACAGTTTTCGTTTAAACCGGTAGCAAAATGCGTCAAACGCAGTTGCCACTCCAGTTCACGATTTCTAAGAGTAGAGTTATTGGGCCTCCCGGATGTTATTGGTCACTTGATCTATGGCCATAACAGAAAGAGTGCCCAGGGTGGTTGGCAATGTGTTTAGCCAAAGCGTTAACGTCAGAGTTTTTCTTAATTGCATACATATGCTCATAGACACGGTCCCTAAGTCTGCGATCAGTCTTTCCCAGATAAAATGAGGGACAGCAATCACAAAGAGCCAGGTATACAACTGATCTACTTTCACAGTTGAGTGGAGCTTGGATTAAAAACTTCCTGTCCCTTATAGTGTAGGTCTGCCCTACCTTCATTTTGTAACACCAGTTGCAAAACCACATGGGTACATCCTGCGCCTGTTAAAGGTTTTTAGTTAGGTCCCTCTGTAGAAGTTCCTTAAGATTGTTGTTCCTCTTGAATACAAAATTAGGACAGGGGCCTAATTTCTCAGAGAGGCCAGGACTCCCAAGATGAATTGCCAGTTTTTCTTAATCAATGCAGTGGTAGTCTGAGTGTTAAGACTAAATGTGTGGACGTAACTAATGGCAAAATCGCGTACATGGTTGGTCAGAGAGATGTCATTAGAAGAGGGAACACTCAATGGGTGACAGTAGTGTGTTGTTAGAACTAAGGTCAAGTAGTACATGGCTTTGCAAGATAGGTTTATAAACCCGTTTATCCTTTTGGCTGTAACTTCAAGCCTAATTTCATCAATGAGATTCCTCGGTAACCCCTATTAAGGAACATGTTACACAAAAGTGTGCATTCGTTCTGGAAGGTGTCAAAATCACTACACATTCTAACAGCCCTAACCATTTGGCCCTTCACAATAGATTTCTTTTGTTTGAAGGGATGGTGGCTTGAAGTGCAAGAACTTACAGTAAGTTGGCTTTCTGTAAACACAAGATGTGTAGGTGTTCCTTCCTTTCTCAACTTTACATCGAGATAATCGATTTCTACAGGTGAAAAATTAGAAGTGAATTTCAAGAAGTCAGTAGTACCATTTAGAAACTGTAAGAAGTCACGGCTTCTGTGTCATTACCATGGAAGAGGATGAAAATATCATCCAGGTAACGTGTAAAATTTCACTGTCTGCATCCTTTCACTGGAAAAAGGAAGTTCTTTTCCCAAAACCCATAAAGAAGTTGGCGACTGAGGCCCCACAAGAGCCCATCGCCACGCCTTTTCTGTAAAAGTAATCCTTATCAAAAGGAAGTAATTACATGAAAGGACTATGTCCAAGACTTCTGTAACCAAGTCAATTTCAGTCTGTGGTGCTCCACAGTCTAAAAACAGGAGGGAAATCCATTCCACAGCTTCTTGGTGTGGAATGGAGGTGTATAAGTCAACAACGTCGATGGTGAGAAAATTATTCCCATCATCGAACGGAATGTTGTTGAAGTTGTCTAAAAAAGACCAGGAGTCTTTACATACACCCCAAAGGTCCTTCAGGTATTTAGACAGGATAGTGTCTACCAATCTGGCGCTGGGATATGTCATAGATGATCTACCATCAACCAGCGCACGCATGGGGGGATTATTGACATCCTTATGGACCTTGGGGATGCCAAACATGACTGGAATTTTGGCATAGAGATGTCGATGTAATTGTAAGTTTCTATGTCAATCTTACCCTGCAAGAACAAGTCACGGAAGACGCCTCATCATACTATGGGTACGGTGTATTTCATTGAGAGAAGCAGGGAATAGGCAGGTGTATTAAGGACATCGAGCATTTTTCGTTATACAGTGAATTGTCCATAATTACAAGTCCACCCCTTTATCAGGTTTGACTACTCGAACTGGGTAATGGCATAATTCATCTAAGAGGGAGACTTGTTCTTTAGTAATGTTATACCGAGGAGTTTCGGTATAACTATTACATGCCTTAAAGGAATGTCTGATGTCTGCTTCACAGATCCTTTCAAAAAGCTGGAGAGAAGGGTGGATGGGGGGGTTATACACACTCGGTAGTTTGAGAGAATCATGTGGCAAGGCAACTTCATTGCTAAACAGTAACTTGAAATTTAACTTTCGGACAAAGCATTTTAGTTCAATAAGTTCCTTGGATATGTCACCCATTTTACTAGGGACAAATGTGTAACCAAGGGAAAGTAACTCAACTAATTCCTCCCTTAGTTCCAAGTCTGTGAAATTGTAAATAGTGAAGTCCCCTTTACGGTTAAGTATACGGTTAAGAGAGATGCGAGGGCTGCTGGGACTAACAGGGCTCCCTGTGGCCATGAAAACAAACAGGCAAATGCAAAAGACAAGAACAACTGGAATCCAAAAACGTACCACGGAGCCCTTGTACCAGCAACAACAAGTAGGTAGTCTTAACGAATTTATTTATCACAAACGTTTTCGCCGCACAAAGGTGCAGCTTCCTCAGAGAAAACAAATTAACAATGAGGTAAAAGTGCACGCCCCTTTTATACAAAGCAAAAGGGAAATGACAACATAAGGTGAAACTCATTGTAGTAATTAGTAAACAAGTAGAAGCCTTCACAAGAACAACTTGTTCCTCAAAGAGAAAATGCAAACATAGTTTCACAACAAGAGATAGAAGCGGAAGAAGCTTCCCCTGGTCTCTCAGTTCTTGACTGTTCGGACTCTCAGGTGTCTCTTCCTCCTTCACCATGACTGCTGACCTTAACCCTTGTTTCCTACATCAAGGTCCAAGAATTATACTTAACCGTAAAGGGGACTTCACTATTTACAATTTCACAGACTTGGAACTAAGGGAGGAATTAGTTGAGTTACTTTCCCTTGGTTACACATTTGTCCCTAGTAAAATGGGTGACATATCCAAGGAACTTATTGAACTAAAATGCTTTGTCCGAAAGTTAAATTTCAAGTTACTGTTTAGCAATGAAGTTGCCTTGCCACATGATTCTCTCAAACTACCGAGTGTGTATAACCCCCCCATCCACCCTTCTCTCCAGCTTTTTGAAAGGATCTGTGAAGCAGACATCAGACATTCCTTTAAGGCATGTAATAGTTATGCGAAACTCCTCGGTATAACATTACTAAAGAACAAGTCTCCTCTTAGATGAATTATGCCATTACCCAGTTCGAGTAGTCAAACCTGATAAAGGGGTGGACTTGTAATTATGGACAATTCACTGTATAACGAAAAATGCTCGATGTCCTTACACCTGCCTATTCCCCTGCTTCTCTCAATGAAATACACCGCACTCCATAGTATGATGAGGGGCGTCTTCCGTGACTTGTTCTTGCAGGGTAAGATTGACATAGAAACTTACAATTACATCGACATCTCTATGCCAAAAATTCCAGTCATGTTTGGCATCCCCAAGGTCCATAAGGATGTCAATAATCCCCATGCGCTGGTTGATGGTAGATCATCTATGACATATCCCAGCCAGATTGGTAGACACTATCCTGTCTAAATACCTGAAGGACCTTCTGTATGTAAAGACTCCTGGTCTTTTTAGACAACTTCAACAACATTCCGCTCGATGATGGGAATAATTTTCTCACCATCGACGTTGTTGACTTATACACTCCATTCCACACCAAGAAGCTGTGGAATGGATTTCCTCCTGCTTTTAGACTGTGGAGCACCACAGACTGAAATTGACTTGGTTACAGAAGTCTTGGACATAGTCCTTTCATGTAATTACTTCCTTTTGATAAGGATTACTTTTTACAGAAAAAGGCGTGGCGATGGGCTCGCTTGTGGGGCCTCAGTCGCCAACTTCTTTATGGGTTTTGGGAAAAGAACTTCCTTTTTCCAGTGAAAGGATGCAGACAGTGAAATTTTACACACGCTACCTGGATGATATTTTCATCCTCTTCCATGGTAATGACACAGAAGCCATAGACTTCTTACAGTTTCTAAATGGTACTACTGACTTTGAAATTCACTTCTAATTTTTCACCTGTAGAAATCGATTACCTCGATGTAAAGTTGAGAAAGGAAGGAACACCTACACATCTTGTGTTTACAGAAAGCCAACTTACTGTAATTGTTCTTGCACTTCACAAGCCACCATCCCTTCAAACAAAAGAAATCTATTGTGAAGGGCCAAATGGTTAGGGCTGTTAGAATGTGTAGTGATTTTGACACCTTCCAGAACGAATGCACACTTTTGTGTAACATGTTCCTTAATAGGGTTACCCGAGGAATCTCATTGATGAAATTAGGCTTGAAGTTACAGCCAAAAGGATAAACGGGTTTATAAACCTATCTTGCAAAGCCATGTACTACTTGACCTTAGTTCTAACAACACACTACTGTCACCCATTGAGTGTTCCCCTCTTCTAATGACATCTCTCTGACCAACCATGTACGCGATTTTGCCATTAGTTACGCCCACACATTTAGTCTTAACACTCAGACTACCACTGCATTGATTAAGAAAAACTGGCAATTCATCTTGGGAGTCCTGGCCTCTCTGAGAAATTAGGCCCCTGTCCTAATTTTGTCTTCAAGAGGAACAACAATCTTAAGGAACTTCTACAGAGGGACCTAACTAAAAACCTTTAACAGGCACAGGATGTACCCATGTGGTTTTTGCAACTGGTGTTACAAAATGAAGGTAGGGCAGACCTACACTATAAGGGACAGGAAGTTTTAATCCAAGCTCCACTCAACTGTGAAAGTAGATCAGTTGTATACCTGGCTCTTTGTGATTGCTGTCCCTCATTTTATCTGGGAAAGACTGATCGCAGACTTAGGGACCGTGTCTATGAGCATATGTATGCAATTAAGAAAAACTCTGACGTTAACGCTTTGGCTAAACACATTGCCAACCACCCTGGGCACTTTCTCGTTTATGGCCAAAGAACAAGTGACCAATAAGAAACGGGGAGACCCAATAACTATACGCTTAAAAGTACGTGAACAGGAGTGGCAACTGCTTAGACGCATTTTGCTACCCGGTTTAAACGAAAACTGTAACATCTCAGCAGTACTCAAATTGAGGAGCTATTTAAGGTAGTACCCCCATTTGTAGATATTCCTTACTTTCTTATGCATACATAAAGACTTTTTTTAAAATATACAAAATTTTTTTTCCTGACTTCATGTGACGTGCCTTTGTTGTAGCACCTCTCATGTTAAATATTGCCTAGATTTTAGTTATTATTGTTGTTTATACAATAATATCTTTAAGGTACACAGTTGCTCATTATGGTTCATACTTATAATGGATTACCATTACTTTTTTACTAAGATTTAATCCATTACTGCATATTATACTTACTTTTTTATGAGTTGTTATTTGAATGACTTTTTATGTTGAATTTTTACTTTAACGTTATGATTTCTTTCACATATTTTAAGAATTTTAAATATGTCATTTTAAACTTTATGTTTATTTCTTTGGTAACATTCCACACTTTGAAATGCTTATTACTAACATGAATTAATGTTTGCATTTTCTCTTTGAGGAACAAGTTGTTCTTGTGAAGGCTTCTACTTGTTTACTAATTACTACAATGAGTTTCACCTTATCATGTTGTCATTTCCCTTTTGCTTTGTATAAAAGGGGCGTGCACTTTTACCTCATTGTTAATTTGTTTTCTCTGAGGAAGCTGCACCTTTGTGCGGCGAAAATGTTTGTGATAAATAAATTCGTTAAGACTACCTACTTGTTGCTGGTACAAGGGCTCCGTGGTACGTTTTTGGATTCCAGTTGTTCTTGTCTTTTGCATTTGCTGTGGCATAGACTGGATTCGGGCCTGCTGGATCTGGCTTTGTTTGTGTAACTTGAGCACTAATCCAGACATTCTCTAAAGTATTCAATGGCATTTATTACTGCTTGGTTGTAACTTGATTAAAGTGTAGCTATCATTCTAGTCTTTTGGATTAAGCACTTGGGCTTCAGACCAGTTGTTTTACATTAGGAAGGTTTGTGGCAAGCACTGTGGTGGCAGGACAGGTAGCTTTCATCCTTCTAAGTTGGGAACTGCTGATTGAGAGCCCAGTGTCCAAGTGTATTAGTTCTGGTTTACGCACTTGGGCTTCAGGCCAGTTATTTTACATTAAGAAGGTTTGTGGTCTGCACTCTTGTGGGAGAAGAGGCTGGACTCTGCCCTTCTGAGCTGGGAATTTCTGGTTAGAGGTTTATAGTGCCTGAATATTTGAACTGTATCTTACTGAAATTGGTACACCTTGTTTGCTCTAGCATAGACTAGATCCAGGCCTGCTGAATCTAGCTTTGTTTATATGCTTGTTGTTTGTTTGCTTGTTATTTCCCTGGAAGCTAATTCCACCGAACACGCAACTTCTCAGCGCTTCTGTGGATCACTAGTGATATCTGCATTGCTTACTGTACTTATTTCCTTGTTTCACTTGAAAGAAAGTTACTGTTTGTCGTTTTTGCATTTAGTTACTTGTAACACATTGCACTCAAGTTACCTGGAACTTGCTCACTAAAGCAATTATATAAGTCAGCACTAAAAATTAAAAGCACTACACCCTCACTCCCCACTGGCCCTTGTTTTCAATTAAGGATTTCCCAATATTATTCTAGCATGTCCAAAGGTCAGTTGTCAATCTCCTCTCCGGTCCAGCTGGTGAATCTGGGAATCTTGAGGCAATGTTATAACTGCCTCATGTACACAGACAACCCTCTCCTCCTCCCACATAACACAAATACTTAAGAGAGATGCAGCTATTTAGCCAAACTGGAGGCTGAGCTCTCTCAACTCAGGACTGGCAAGACCAGACAGGAGGAGAAGGCAACTACACACACCACAAAACCAGCCTCACATAATGCTACCACTCCACTGAATCAAACACATAAACACACAAAGACATACTGAGGCTCTGAGTAAAAATTTACCTAAACAGCAGAGGCCTCCAAAGCAGACACCCAAACAACTGCTACCTCAAGACACCCCACAAGCAACACATAAACCACAAAAGCAGTGTGCAAAGCAGTCACAGCCCTTAAGGCCAAATACAACACCAAACATACTTGTCATAGGTGACTCCATAGTCAGACACACTGACGTCCCACTCACCAGGCTGAACAAGGAGAGGGTCACAGTAAGCTGCCTATCGGGCGCTAGAATCCGCCACATAACACAAGCACTGGTCACTCCACGGCAAGTACAAATATGACACAGTCATTGTCCATGCTGGTGTGAACGACCTGAGACGCACCTCCTGGACTACATGAAAAGAGACATAGATGAGCTCTCTGATTATGTAGCCCAGGCAGGTATGACCCTAACCCTGAGCAGTATCCTTCCTTCACCAAGAATGATGCCACAATATAGAGACAAGATGATCAGCTTTAACAATTGGCTTAATGTCTGGTGTCATTCAAAGGGGATCCAGTGTCTGTCTGCCTGGGATGACATGCTTGACAAGCCACGCTGCTTCTCGAAGGGATGGCTTGCACCTGTCACCCTGGGATTCCGGATATTGGCTAAGGCTCTTGCCACCCCCATAGTGCCTTTTTTAGGCAAGGCTCAAATTCTAAACCTACCACCCTAGAAAACAAAAATGGGAAGAAACTGAGGGTAATGCTGCTTAATGCCAGAAGTCTAAATCTCAAAATGCACGCACTCGAGGCCCTTCTCAGTATGGAGAACATCGATGTCTGTGCTGTAACTGAAACCTGGTTCAAGGCTCCTGAGAGCACCCGGCACTATTAGGTTTTACCTCATATCATGCGTTCCGGCCCCAAAACCCGGACCACACCACAAAAGGAGGGGGGTGTATCCATATTGATAAAGGATACCCACACCTCCAGGTTGGTGGCAACGCACGAAGCTTCGGAAACCATCCAGGTGCAACTAACCATAGGCAAAACTGCTCTACAAATTGTAGCATGCTACAGGCCACCCTCTCAAACTCAGGAACCCACACAGCCTTCCTGAAGACACTGGAGGGTATAAATGTATCTCCAAACACCATCATATTGGGTGACTTCAACTACCCGAATATAGACTGGGAACATTACTCAAGCCCTAACTTTCTAGCCCAACGGTTCCTGGAGTTCATAAATTCAAATGCCATGGAACAGCTAGTCACTGTTCCCATGAGAGGAGAAAATATACTAGATCTCATTGTCACAAACATGGGGACAAAATGCTCCACACCGAAGTATATCCCTCATTGGTGAGATCTGATCATAAACTAATCTCACTGGAAATCCACATCCCACCCCACCCCAAACAAAAAGACCATAGTGAAGTACTTCTCTAAAGCAAACTTCACACTACTCAAGACTGGTGTGGTATCCTTCAAGGCCCCTGAGCCAGAGGAACCACAACCCAAGCTGCGGAAGCCCTTACAAATGCCTTCTATGAACACCTCCAGGACTGCATGGATCAGGCAATCCCAAATAAAACCAAGACTCTTTCCACAAAGGGCAAACGTCCAGTCTGGTGGACCCCAGCCATTAACAAACTTTACAATAAGAGGAGAAAGCTATTACATGATAGAACAAAATCCATAAAAGGGAAGTCACCCTGATCATTATTAGTAAAAAATACGAGCACTCATAAAATCAACTAAGGCCAATTTTGAGAGAAAAATTGCCATGGATTCAAAGGACAATCATAAGGCCTTTTTCAGCTATGTTAGGAACCTGGGTGGAAACTCCCAGATATGCTCAGAATTAGTCCAAAATGATACAAAATCACTGAACCCACAGACATTGCCAACATACTGGCAGACAGGTTCAGTGCAAACTTCACCCCTCTCCCCTAAAGGAGAGATAACTATCCCAGCCGAGTGTAGCCTCCCGGACATCTCAAATGCGCAGGTGAAAGCTGCTCTCTCTAAAGCTAAAACACAGCATCAATGGGACCGGATGGTGTCCCCGGCTGTGTGCTACACGAGCTAAATGAGGAATTAAACCCGCACATAAGGCAGCTGTTTAATCTCAGCCTTACCACAGGATACGTGCCCAAGGAGTGGCGACGGCAACTGTGGTCCCACTCCACAAAGGCGGCGCCTCACGGACCCTGGTAATTACCGCCATAAGCTTAACAAGTCTAGTCTGCAAAGCTATGGAGAGGATCATAATGGAGCTCATAAACAAAGATATAGGGGACTTGCAGACATTGGACCCGACCCAGTTTGGCTTTGTCAAGGGAAGATCATGCCTTTTGAACTTGGTCGACTTCTTGAAACAGTCACCAAGGCCATTGATGAGGAAAGGCAGTCCATACAGCCTACCTTGACCTTGCAAAGGCTTTCGACACAATACCCCACTCGGGTATTGTAGAAAAACTTACCAGCTTAAATGTAAACCCATATTTCACAAGATGGGTTGCAAACTGGCTTAAGGACAGAACCCACAGGGTTAGAGTTGCTGGCGCTGTGTCAGACTCCAAGCCGGTCACAAGTGGTGTCCCACAGGGCTCGGTCCTTGGCCCCTATTGTTTGGCATCTACTTCTCAGAAGTACAGGACAACATGGGAGGACTTTGGCTAACAAAGTTTGCAGACGACTGCAAACTGGGCGCCATAGTGGAAAGTGCTTCGGACACGGATATCCTTCAGAAGGGACTCACGGAAACAGATAGCTGGTGCCAGAGCCATGGCCTGAAGTTAAACGCCAAAAAATGTATAGTCATACCCTTCGGGAAAAACAAGGTAACCCCAAGCTACCATATAGGTGGCAATCCACTAAGCACAGAAGAGGTTATCAGGGACCTGGGGACCCAGGTTGACAGTGGCCTTTCTTTTGACACTCACGTTGCTAAAGTGGTTAGAAAGACCTTCTACATTGCCCACCTGATCATGAAGGGATTCACATCCAGATCTAGTGAGGTCATTGTTCCCTGTACTCTTCACTTATCAGACCAATGATCGAGTACAATGCCCCATTCGGGATGTATCTCACCCAACATCTGCAGCAATTGGAGAGACCCCAAAAGTTCCTCACCAAAAGGATAAAGGGACTCCAAAATCTGTCATATGCTGCCAGATTGAAGAAACTCCAGCTCTATTCAGTCACATACCGCCTGCTCAGAGGTGACATGTGCCTGACATACAAGGCCATGTCCAACCCGAATTAATGGACATGCTCCACCTCAAAAAATCCAAATCCACCAAAACCACTAGAGCAAGTGACTTAAACCTTAGCACGGATATAAATAGGACGTGCTGGAGGGATAGATTTATCACTCAGAGACTCCCTATGCTGTGGAATAGAATCCCCGTCCATGTGAGGCAGAGCACCTCGCTGACTCTGTTCAAGAGAAATCTAGACCTGTGGATGGGAGATCGTAGGTTTACCCCGGGAATCATCTCTGTGTCACTGCTGGACAGAGGCACAACAAACTAATGGGCACAGTATTTTTTCATATAAGGGGTGGCGTAAGCCACAAAAATTTGGGCTAGGCTTATAAATGCCTTAGGGCAGATAGCCTAGTATAAACCTATGAACCTATGAACCTATGAACTTTTGAGACTTTAAGTATTTTTCCTCTGCTTATTTGCTAAGTTTTTCTGCATAGCCGCCTATTTTGAGCATTTTCTGGCTTGTTAAATTTGATTTCTGCATTAGTAACTGTATTTGGAGCACACCCTAGAGCTGTTTACTGAATTTCCTGTTTGCACTTTTTTTAAAATCGTTTTTTTCTCAAAACTTGCATTTTATCTGTCTTTGGCCTAGCACTCTTGTGTGGGGACATTTACTGCACTGTTATAACTTGTTGATACTTGTTAACCTCTGCTATCTCTGAAAAAAACAAAAAAAATCTTGCTTTTTTCCCACTTTTCTGAGATTTAAAAAAGTTCAGTTACAGGCTTGCTGTTCTTGAACTGTTTGTAAGTTTCTGTGAGGCCAATTTTTGCTTGGGCTAAAGGAAAGTCTCTCTGTTGATCAGTGGCAGTGAAAAACATTGAGCAGCCTGCCTGCCCCTGTGGGAGTGGTTACTGACTTGAAACTGTAGTTTTATTGGCCATTCTGGGTCAATTCCAAAACTCCTTAATCTTCCTCTCTTAAAACCTGGTTGCCTCATGGTTTTGGCATCTTTCAGGCTTATTGGCTGTTGGTGAAGCACCCACCAAGAGGGGAAAATGCTGAGAGAAGAAAGGAGCCACTTTTGAGACTAAGTATTTTTCCTCTGTTTATTTGCTAAGTTTTTCTGCTATTTTGAGCATTTTCTGGCTTGTTAAATTTGATTTCTGCATTAGTAACTGTATTTAGAGCACAACCTAGAGCTGTTTACTGAATTTCCTGTTTGCACTTATTTTTAAAATCGTCTTTTTCTCAAAACTTGCATTTTATCTGTCTTTGGCCTAGCACTCTTGTGTGGGGTCATTTACTGCACTGTTATAACTTGTTGATACTTGTTAACCTCTGCTATCTCTGAAAAAATAAAAAAACAAAAAATCTTGCTTTTTTCCCCACTTTTCTGAGATTTAAAAAAGTTCAGTTACAGGCTTGATGTTCTTGAACTGTTTGTAAGTTTCTGTGAGGCCAATTTTTGCTTGGGCTAAAGGAAAGTCTCTCTGTTGATCAGTGGCAGTGAAAAACATTGAGCAGCCTGCCTGCCCCTGTGGGAGTGGTTACTGACTTGAAACTGTAGTTTTATTGACCATTCTGCGTCAATTCCAAAACTCCTTCATCTTCCTCTCTTAAAACCTGGTTGCCTCATGGTTTTGGCGTCTTTTCAGGCTTGTTGGCTGTTGGTGAAGCACCCACCAAGAGGAGAAAACGCTGAGAGAAGAAAGGAGCCACTTTTGAGACTTTAAGTATTTTTCCTCTGTTTATTTGCTAAGTTTTTCTGCATAGCCTCTTTTTTTGAGCATTTTCTGGCTTGTTAAATTTGATTTCTGCATTAGTAACTGTATTTAGAGCACAACCTAGAGCTGTTTACTGAATTTCCTGTTTGCACTTATTTTTAAAATTGTTTGTTTCTCAAAACTTGCATTTTATCTGTCTTTGGCCTAGCACTCTTGTGTGGGGTCATTTACTGCACTGTTATAACTTGTTGATACTTGTTAACCTCTGCTATCTCTGAGAAAACAAAAAAACAAAAAAAATCTTGCCTTTTTCCCACTTTTCTGAGATTTAAAAGTTCAGTTACAGGCTTGCTGTTCTTGAACTGTTTGTAAGTTTCTGTGAGGCCATTTTTTGTTTGGGCTAAAGGAAAGTCTCTCTGTTGATCAGTGGCAGTGAAAAACATTGAGCAGCCTGCCTGCCCCTGTGGGAGTGGTTACTGACTTGAAACTGTAGTTTTATTGGCCATTTTGGGTCAATTCCAAAACTCCTTCATCTTCCTCTCTTAAAACCCTCTTTTGCGCGGTTTTGCGCGTTTTTGAGCATAGCGCAACAGCGGGCAGCGCCGCCTAATTGGGTTTAAACTATTCCTGGATCCACAAAGTCTGGGTTTAAACTATTCCTGGATCCACAAAGTCTGCTCTTCACTTTTTCCCTTAGAACTGCTCTATCTCTCAATTTAAACGCCATATTCTCATTCTAAGGCCCTTCACTGGTCCAATTAAGTAATCCTACAAGTTAGCACTATTAAACCATAAGCACTACTTACTCTTATACTCTCTACGATTACCCTGTCCTCTATTGGTCCATCTTAAATTCAGTTTCCCTATTACTCTAGCATGTCCAAAGGTCAGTCAATGGTTTCCTCTCCAATCCAGCTGGTGAATCTGGGAATTTTGAGGCAATGTTACAACTGTCTCATGTACACGGACAACCCTCTCCTCCTCCAAACAGGTTCAAATATATGTGAGAGATGCAACTATTTAGCCAAACTGGAGGCTGAGCTCTCTCATCTCAAAACTGGTGAAACCAGTCAGGAGGAGAAGGTAACCTCACACAACACAATTCCAGTATCACATACTCCCACCACATCAGCGAACCAAACACATAAATACACAAAAACATACTCGGAGGCTCTAAATAAAAATCTACCTAAGCAACAGAGA
Organism: Protopterus annectens; assembly: GCF_019279795.1. Lineage (NCBI taxonomy): Eukaryota > Metazoa > Chordata > Ceratodontiformes > Protopteridae > Protopterus > Protopterus annectens. The sequence continues at coordinate 378,058,470 of NC_056734.1, read as the reverse complement.
CCTCCAAAGCAGACATTGAAGCAAATGCTACCTCAAAACAAAACACACACAACACATAACCCACAAAATCAGTGTGCCAAGCAGCCACAGCCCTTAAGGCTGAATAACACACCTGATACTCTTGTTATAGGTGACTCTATTGTCAGACACACTGACGTCCCGCTCATCAGGCTGAATAAAGAGAAGGTCACAGTGAGCTGCCTGTCGGGTGCTAGGATCTGACACATAATGCAAGCGTCAGGTCACTCCAAAGCAAATACAAATATGACTCAGTCATTGTACATGCTGGTGTGAATGACCTGAGACGTACCTCCCTGGACTACATGAAAAGAGACATAGAGGAGCTCTCTGATCATGTAGCCCAGGCTGGTATGACCCTGACCTTGAGCAGCATCTTACCCTCACCTAGAATGATGCCACAGTACAAAGACAAAATGATCGATTTTAACAACTGGCTAAAATTTTGGTGTCATTCAAAGGGGATCCAGTGTCTGTCAGCCTGGGATGACATGCTCGACAAGCCACGTTGCATCGCTAGGGACGGCTTGCACCTGTCACTACTGGGCTTTCAGATATTGGCAAAGGCTCTTGCCACACCCCCATAGTGCCTTTTTTAGGCAAGGCTCAAAAGTCAAACCCACCCCCATAGACAGCACAAAGAACAAGAAACTAAGGGTAATGCTGCTAAACGCCAGAAGTCTTAACCTCAAGATGCACGCACTCGAAGCTCTCCTCAGTATGGAGAACATCGATATCTGTGCAGTGACAGAAACCTGGTTCAAGGCTCCAGAGAGCACCCCAGCACTACCAGGCTATACCTCATATCATGCTTTTCGGCCCCAAAACCCGGACCGAACCACAAAAGGAAGGGGAGTTTCCATATTTATCAAGGATATCCACACCTCCAGGTTAGTGGCATTGCACGGCATCGGAGACCATCCATGTGCAACTAACAGTGGGCAAGACTGCTTTTCAGTTTATAGCATCCTACAGACCACCCTCTCAAAGTCAGGAATCCCATTTGGCTTTCCTGAAAACATTGGAGAACATGAAGATCTCTCTGAACACCATTATATTGGGCGACTTCAACTACCCAAACATTGACTGGAAGCACTACTCAAGCCCCAGCACCTTAGCCCAAAGATTCCTGGAAATTATAAACTCAAATGCTATGGAACAACTAGTCACCACTCCCACAAGAGGGGACAACATACTAGACCTGATCATTACCAACATGGGGACTCTATGCTCCACACCAGAAGTATATCCCTCATTGGTAAGATCAGACCATAAATTAATTTCACTGAATGTCCACATCCCGACCCCACCCCAGCCCAGAAAACCACAGTGAAAAACTTCTCAAAAGCGAACTTCTCACTTCTCAAAACCGAAGTGGAATCCTTCAAGGCCCCAGGGCCAGTGGAAACTATAGCCCAAACTGCAGAATCCTATATAAATGCATTCTACGGACATCTCCAGGAATGCATGGATCATGCTATCCCAAACAAAACCAAGACCCAATCATCCAAAGGCAGGCGCCCAGTCTGGTGGACCCCTGCCATAAATAAACTGTACAACAGAAGGAGGAAGCTACTACATGATAGAGCAAAATCCCTAATAGGGAAGGCATCTCTGATCAGTACTAGCAAAAAATTACAATCCCTCATAAAATCCTCCAAGGCCAGCTTCGAGATAAAAATTGCACAGGACACCAAAGACAATCATAAGGCTTTTTCCAGTTATGTTAGAAACCTGGGATGCAACTCCCAGACTTGTTCTGAGTTGATTCTAAATGACAAAAAATACACTGAACCCACAGACATCGCCAATATCCTGGCAGACAGGTTCAGTGCAAACTTCACCACCCCCTCCCCCCCAAAAGAGCAAGTATCTATCCCAGCAGAGGGCTGTCTCCCAAACATCTCAGATGTTCAGGTGAAGGCTGCCCTCTCCAAAGCAAAAAACACTGCTTCCATGGGACCAGATGGTATCCCGGGTTGCGTCCTACATGAACTACAAGAGGAACTAATCCCTCAAATAAAACAGCTATACAATCTCAGCCTCACTACAGGATATGTGCCCTCAGAATGGCGTACAGGAACTGTGGTCCCACTCCACAAAGGTGGAGCCTCTACGGACCCTGGAAACTATCGCCCCATAAGCCTGACTAGCTTAGTCTGCAAGGCTATGGAGAGGATCATCATGGAGCTCATAAACAAAGACATTGGGGACCTACAGACACTAGATCCTACCCAGTTCGGCTTTGTCAAGGGCAGATCCTGCCTTTTGAACCTGGTTGACTTCTTTGAAACAGTCACCAAAGCCATAGATGAAGGGAAGGTAGTCCACACAGCCTATCTAGACCTTGTAAAGGCATTTGACACAATACCCCACTCGGGCATCATAGATAAGCTATCCAGCTTAAATATAAACCCCTATGTCACAAGATGGGTCACAAACTGGCTCAAAGACAGAACCCACAGAGTGAGAGTTGCTGGAGCCATGTCAGACTCGAAACCGGTCACAAGTGGTGTCCCACAGGGTTCTGTCCTGGGACCACTCTTGTTCGGTATATACTTTTCTGAGGTACAGGCAAACGTGGGAGGACTATGGCTCACCAAGTTCGCAGACGACTGCAAACTGGGCGCCATAATCAACTCTCTAGCTGACACAAACATCCTTCAAAAAGGTCTCACAGAGACAGATAACTGGTGCCAGCGCCATGGTTTAAAGCTAAATGCCAAAAAATGTATAGTCATACCCTTTGGCAAAAACAATGTGCCCACATATTACCACATAGGCGGAAACCCATTAAGTACAGAGAAAGTTATTAGGGACCTGGGGACCCAAGTTGATAGCAATCTCTCCTTTGAAAACTACATTGCCAAAGAGGTTAGAAAGACTTTCTACATAGCCCACCTCATCACGAAGGGTTTCACATCTAGATCAAGAGAGGTAATCGTGCCCCTTTATTCATCCCTCATCAAGCCCATCATAGAATACAATGCCCCTTTTGGGATGTACCTTACCCGACACCTGCAGCAATTAGAAAGACCCCAAAAGTATCTCACCAAGAGGATCAAGGGTCTCAAACAGATGCCATATGCTGCTTGGTTAAAAAAACTCCAGCTCTACTCAGTTGCATACCGCCTACTTCGAGGCGATCTATGCCTGACATACAAAGCTATGTCAAATCCAGAATTAATGGACATGCTCCACCTCAGTAAATCTAAATCCCTTAGACCCACATGCTCGAGGGACTTGAACCTCAGCACAGAAATAAATAGAACTTGCTGGAGGGACAGGTTTATAACCCAGAGGCTCCCTTCACTCTGGAATAGAATTCCAGTTCATGTGAGGCAGAGCACCTCACTGAATCTCTTCAAGAAGAATCTCGATAAGTGGATGGGGGATCGTAGGTTTGTCCCAGGGATTACTCCCGTGTCACTATCAGACAGAGGCACAGTAAACTAAACCTTAAAAAGGGCACAGTATACTCAAATCAAGGGGTGGTGTAAGCCATACAGAATCGGGCTAGGCTTATAATTGCCCCAGGGCAGATTGCCTAGTATGAACCTATGAACCTATTATTCAACTTTTCTTATATCACACATCACCAACTTACCTGGTATTGGTATTGTAACATCTAATATTTCAATTTCTTCATTTCTTATCAAAATTCCTATACCTGAACATTCTTCATTCCCTACAGATCATATAATCTACAAGGTCTCAGTTCTGTCCCTTTTCTCTTTTTTAACACGTCTTGTATCTAATTAACATATAATTTCTGCCTTCACCTTCTTACACCATTCAATAACCATTAGCCCCCTGATATAAATTCTAATACTGTTCACATTAGTGTCTTTAAATCATCTCTTTTCTTTCTTCGATTTTTTTCCTAACTTTTATTTTTCTTTTCCTCATTTATACCCTTCTTCCTATTATAGGTTCATAGGTTCATAGGTTCATACTAGGCTATCTGCCCAAGGGCATTTATAAGCCAGCTTAGTAACTTATGTGGCTTTACACCCCTTTGAATAAAAGAATAAAAATATGCCTTTCATGTGCCCTCTGTCAGCAGTGTGGTGAAGTAATCCCTGGGTCACATATTATATCTCGCAATCTCCATCAAGATTCCTCTGAGACAGAGACCAGAGAAGTGCTCTGCCTCTGCTCTGCGCATTGTGTACCGGGATTTTTTGGCTCAGGATCTAGGGAGTCCAGCACGTTCTATTTATCCTTCCAGGTTTTTACGTTTATAAGGTTGGTTCTGTTTGTTTGATTCTTTTGAGGTGAGTTTTTGGTGAAGCATATAATTTTGACATGTGGGGCCTTATATGCCATCTGGGTTTTGACTGGGCACTTATATATTAGCGGCATGAACTGAATAGTAGTTTTTCGGAGACTGAAGACAGGCGAATTTTCTACACCCTTTATCTTTTGAACATTTTTGGAGGGGGTTGCTTCTTTTGGTGAGAACTTTTGGGTCCTTTTCCAAGGCCAGGCAGAGTCTGCTGTGCAGGTACATTTGAGCGGGATATTAGGTCATAGCACTTCCTGGTAGCCAGCCACATACAGTGCAACCCAGTCAGGCTCTACAACAAACACTACAAGATAGAGCAAAAACATGAAGAGGAAGCTATAACAAGATAGAGCAAAATCCCTTGAAAGGTACATTAACTTTTCATTATTTTGTTCTTGGTCTTCTGTGTCATATCCCACTGTACTCCTTCCTCACTTGCCTGTAGTTCATATCTTTTTTCACAATATTTAACTCAATTTCTTCTGAAGTTATTATATGGTAGTCTTCTATATTTTGTTCCTCACAGTTCTTTATCTCATTCACTTTGCTATTATTTTCAGTATTTTTTCAGCTATTCCTTTGTCCTGTACAACAAGAAAATCAAATCAAAAATGCCCTTGGACATTACATTTACTACACTTTGGTTCACACTTTTTAGCTGAATGTCCCTTCTCCCCATTATGTCTGCATCTTCTGTTTTTTTTTCCACAGTCCTGTACTAAATGCATTTCATCTCCATAAGACATAGGCTTTTAGTTGGTCCCAGTAACAGCCCTTATCTTTCCATTAAAATGTATTACATTTTGAACATGAACACTTCCCACCCAGTCCACACACTTCTTTTAACGAACAACTTTTTTACATCACGGATTTCTTTACAAATAGATAAGAAAAAAAATTAATTTCAATAATGTCATTGTCTCAGCAGTTCTGAATTGTACATGCATTTTCTTTTTAAGTTGTAGTCAAAAAATATATTCTTTACAGTGAGCAGTCTGTTCTTTTCTTCCTAACTGAGACATGATTTTTTTCAAATAAACCAAATGTTTCAAAAGTCATGTCATAGGGGTCCTCAGTGTCCAAATGTATTAATGTCCATAGGTCTTTGTATACTAAATCCTAAAATCAAAATGAGATTGTCCAAACATCATATCTATTTAAACAAAAGCTAGTCTTGATTTTAATTCTTCCCACAGATTTCTTAGTTCAGATTTGCTTACATTATGTTGCTGTATACTTCTTTCAGTTACCACGGATGCTTGACTTCCCATTATTACTGCATCAACATAACATTGTTTCATACCCTGTTGCTGATGCGGGCTTTAATATTAGTTACTCCACTAGCCAAACACACACCAGTGTTTCTTATCCTTAATTTACAAAATCTACTGCTTTTCCTACTGCAACTTCCATAACAGATTCAAATACTTAACTGAAGTTTGCTTCTGCCCCATTTCTGGTTCACTTTGCTCCATCCAATTCAGTAAATGTTGTGTTGGTAATCCACCCCATTTTAACTCTCTTACATTAATTTTCTCAGTTCCAATAGTTTCAGTCACCTCTCTACATACCTCTCAACCATACCATATTCCTCTGTACATACCCATTTTGAGTGTAAAATAATAGGGTGCCACGGATTCCTGTGTGGCCCCTTTAAATCCTGATTTTGTTTTATTTTTATTTTCATTTTTATGTTCATGCTTATGATGTCATCACGCACAACCAGCATATCCCTCTTAGTATTTTCTGTTTACCATTTTGCAATTCATAATCCACACAGTACAGCCAGTCACTCAAGCACCCCTTGCTAAAGAGCTAAAGTGTGTTTAAAATTGGCATGCTAGGTATTCTTGTAACCAATGAAATTTCAAGATAGTAAAGGCCAGAAGCCCAAAAGGTTGAGGGGGGGGGCATTACACTACACCACACTACATTATAACCCCCAAAAGTTTATTTTTAGTGAGTGTTTCTTTTCCCACAATGCATCCTGTATTTTACAGAAAATGATGTCATGCTGACTTTTTATTTATTTTAGTGTTATCTCCATTTGACTTTGAAAGGCAGTATCATAACTCCCAACCTTATGTGTACAAAATGTGGAGCATTACCTCTCCTATCGTGGAATAAATTGGTGAAATGTTTAAATGTTTAGGAGCTCAAAGGATAGCTAAAATGTCTTAATACTTATAAAAAGTTATTTTGATGAACTAATATGATTAGGTATTATTTATCATAGAGATCACTTAAAAACTCTTAACATTTAATATGTGACGACGCTTTCAATGTTGAACTGTGAAGTAAACTGACTTTTTAATACTCATAATGAGATACACTTGTCAGGTATGGGCAGTACCCTGAGTGAATGACTGTAGATTTTTTTTTCTCTTTGATTTTTGTTTCTTTAGATAAATTATGTTTTTTCATCTAAAATCAGTAGGTCATACATTTCCTTTCAGTTGTTTTATTGATTTACTTAGATTTATTTAGGGTAGAGCACTGATCCAAAACCACTAATTTCAGGCTCAACCTGGGAAAATACAAAATGGAAACAAAACAATAAAACCAATAGTCCACTGTTTACAAAAGCATTAGGCTAAATGGTTAACTATAGCAATGATAAATAAACACAACTATGAACAACTGATCAGTAACAATGAGAAAAGTATGATAATTAAAATACAATAATATAAAGGAACAAGAAATCATAAAAAGAAACAGATTTAAACAGGAGAGAGTAAGAAGGGGAAGGGAAAATAAAAGCATGGAGAGGAATAAGAGACAGGAAGACAAAGACAAAAGAAAACAAGAAAGAAGAGAACAAGGAATGAGAGAAAAATAAGAAGGGAAAATGGAGGCAAAATGTGAAGAAAGAAGGAATAAAAGTGTTAATGTTATATAAATACCCTTGTAAAAAGAGGAAAACTGATAGACCTATCAGACTTACCAGCCCTATCTGAAAGGCAGTGGAGAACATTTTGACGGATCTCATTTAGAAAAGCCATAAGTAGTCTTCAAAACCTGAATCCAACCTATGTATTCTCCACGTGGGCCAAAGTCATGGTAACAAGCAATACTTGGACCACAGCCTCAGTGCAGCACTGTATCATTTGGCAAACCTGGGCACTCCCGCGCCAATCACATAGGCAACAACCCACCATAAAAACTGACTTGGTCATTAGGGACTTGAGCACATTCATTGAATATGAAATATCCTTTGACCACCATGTGACCATTGTTGTCAGAAAATGCATTTATATAACCAAACTAATCACCAGGGGATATTGTCTAGATCCAAGGAAGTCATCATCCTTTCAGGGACACGGAATAAGATCCTATGAATTAATATACATTTTCTGAAGTAGAAAAAGTTTCGAACTCTAATTATTATCATTACATATTGTGTGGTTCACCACCTTTTTTCAATGGTCAGCAGTTTTAGAGGAGAATTGAGATTAATCAGAGAGACCTAGAAAGAAAGAAATATGAGTCAAATTCGGGGACAGTTAGAGGTATGAGTCAGTGCTCAGTATCAGCAGCTGCCAGATTTCTTTACAAACCTGTTAATGCACATTGGTATGTACGTAACTACAAGACCAGAAGGTTTCAGAAAGAGATTTATTTCATCCATTGATCAGAATGACATGTGATGCCCCACATATTGACAGCAACAACTGTAGCTTTTTATACCACTGATTTTTATGACAGATTTCGGTTTCCTATAAAAACTAACAGACTGCATATTTCTTTTATACGTGATGTAACAGTTACTGGTGTATGTTACTTTAATGAATATATGTAAAGATGCAGCTAAGAGGACATCAGTCTGTACATGCTAGAAGTGTGGTAGGGTAGAAAGTTGAATATAAAGTGTTTTACATGCCTATTGTCAACTACTTCCATTAAGATTTTTTGTTAATGTTGTAAAGGGACTTTAACTGGTGTTTTTGTGTGGAATGTATATTTTCAGAGTTAATGTTAAATTGGGGGGAAGAGTTTCACAATTATTTCATTGGTATCCCACAATTCCACACGAGAGGGCGGGTTACATTATTATGCATGTAACGTTTATATTAATTAGTGTCCAGATTTTGGTCATCTGTACCAACTTTTCATGGGCCTTTATCCAGATTTTTGATGTCTCCAGGTTGAGAGGTATGCCTATCAATGTGCTTCTTCCAAAACACACAATGCTCTGGCTCTCATGGCATCCCTCATCTTGGATTTTTCACAACAAAGTCAGCAGCATCCCTCTGATGCCACCTACTGGTTGTGATGCAAAATAGCAAAACAAAGGAGTAGGGAAGTTCCCCAATGCCCTGGCCAAATTTCTTAGCAGTATCAATTCCACCTTGGGTCTTCCCTGAAAAGAAGCTACCAGCCTAGTGGGACTATCCCAATCAACAAAGGATAAAGAAGTAGACTGCTTTAGTAAATGTTATAGCTGTCTCTGAATTCTGTTAGTGTTATTTGTCATACATTTAGCTCATTTGCTTAAGTATTGACTATGCATTCCTTCCTTGGTGTACAGCAGGATATTACTTCTGTATCCCTATTGTGTAGCTGTCTGGGAAGTCAGAGTTGGTCTTGTACATTTTTCCTTGCAGCAGACCTGCACTGTGTTTACCATGTCACTGAACATTCCCCATAGTGCCATCTGTGCAAGAGGTATGATTTACTGTAAGTGGTTTAGAAGTAGGTATAATCAAACACATATATAGTAAAATTAAATAATTATGATGTTAAATGGAGCTTATCCATATCTGAAAATTTCTCTGTGGCGATGTCATGTTATGACCTTAAACTTCAACCAGAATACATTACTTTACTTTGAGTTATTTCATTACTTATTGTTGTTGACCTGCGGTGGTGGTGCTGCGGTAGCGTTGTCGCCTCACAGTAAGACGCTGTCCGGTTCGATTCTCAGCTTGAGCGTCTTCTGCATGGAGACATGTATGAATGGGCGTACCTTCGTTGAAGGTTGTGCATCAGGGCTGGTAACTCGGCATGTAAAAATCAACTATCAATAATTAGCGGACCGGAGTTCCACTGTGGCGACCCCTAACTGAGAAAAGCCGAAAGGCACAAACAATTTCATTACTTATTGTTATGGTACATTGTTCCTGTTTGCAGCAAAACAAAAAAGTTATAAAACTGCATAAATTCTGGCTTAAAAACAACTAATTACAAGAAAATGATAGCAGCAGGGCTGCAAGTTCCTTTCTAGGTTGTTTTATTTCTTAGAATTTATTTTAGAATCAGGTTTTCACATGTTTAGTATCTGCAGCAGAAACAGCTTCATAACAACTTCATAAGGTATCTGTCTTGGAAAAAAGGGGGAGACTCTTTAGTATTTTCAAAGAAGATCTGACTATTGCATTAGTTTGCTCTCAATCTCTCTTAAAATTATGAATTACTTTGGCAGAGCTGATGGAACTATTCTGTATATACTTTAGTACTGTTGCTAAAGATGTGCATGTAATAGTAAGAATTCTACAAACATTTCTCCTGTCAGAAAATAAAAATATTGCATTATAAATAAATATATTCCCTTTGTTGAACTCATATGCAGCACTGGTACAACAACTTTCTAAACTGGGACCCTAACGAGTGTGATGGACTGGAACAAGCCTCTCTCCCTGTGACATCTATCTGGACACCTGATATGTACATATACGAGTAGTAAGTAACTTAACAAATTATCAGTTTTTACATTTCTTCCATTCTTTAAATGGGCATGTCTTAATCTGAGTGAGGATTCTGAATGGTAATAAAGGTCAGGAGTTTCTTAGTAATTAATTCAGAAGCTCAGCCTTTACGTGGGTTATGTATCTTCTGGAATAAGTATAGTACACCTCTTGACAGAGTACAAAGCTTTTAATTTTTGTAGTGAAACATGTGAGGCTGAAATTTTGATCACCATCAGCTATGTTGTGCTTTTGGTGTCAAAAAACACGGTATCTTAAAGATCACCCACAAACCTGTGCAAAGACAGTTCAATTGTTTTCTTTTCTAACGCCAACCCACATTACTGTTTTGTTACTATTTTGATGTTATTGTTAAAAAAGTAAATTTTACAATCTGCTTACAAACATAAGTATTCTGCATGTATGCCCCTCACATTTTTGGGTCAGGGATGTGTGCATGCCACAACTTGATGGTGCAGTTGGGTGAAGGTAGGCTTCCTTTTTTCTGTTACTTTCTGATCAGACTGCTTATGGCAGTTGCTTGTGTGAGAAAATTTGTTGCACTAGTAATCTTCTGTTTCTGTTAACTGGCAAAATGCAAAATGTTTTCCTTAGCAACATTTACTGGGATTTTGTTTCATTTTTCTTTATATAGTAATGAATATTTTAGGCACAAATGTTCAACAGTTATAGCAAGAGAGTGTGGTGGGAGTGGGGGGACAGAATTAGTGGTGTGCACATTTCAGTGTAGGAGTTGTTAGTACACTGGATTAATTTCTACTGTTCTGTTGTTTTTATACAATAATGAATATTTAGGCTACAATCAGTGCTTATTTACTGCAGGGGTACATGGCTGGGTTGGGTCAGGCAGTGGTCTGCAAATGGTTCTGTAGGAATAGGTTTGTAAGCTGCTTTTTACACAGGTTTCATGGTATTCTGTAAATAATCAATATTTAAACAAAAAATGTCCCTCAAATACTACAGCGGCACATGGGGTTGATTGGTTTGTGTGACATCTATCTGGACACCTGATATGTACATATACGAGTAGTAATGGGCACAGTATTTTTTAACATAAGGGGTGACGTAAGCCACAAAATTTTGGGCTAGGCTTATAAATGCCTTAGGGCAGATAGCCTAGTAAAAACCTATGAACCTATGAACCTATAGAAACACAGCCTTCATATGGTGTATACATTCTGACAGGACTTTATACTTTGTCTAGTATGCAAAACTGAAAGATAAGATGTTTTTGCACTGCCACCAAGCATATCCAAGACTGGAGTACGAAGTAACAGAAAGTAGCGAGAAGCTGTTTAACATATATGTAAGAAAAGGAGCCACTATAAATTTGCTTTTCTTTCTCCAACATATAATGCAGTCCAATAACACTGTGATAGTATAAATGATGCATCACAGGTCTGCAATGATACTGATAATGGAGGCGACAGATGACACCATCAGTACACTCTTGCAAAATTTGTAGTTTACATAGTTCAGACTGCTTAACACTAGTTGCAGACTCCACTTGAATGCATTATGTTACCTTTTCCATTACTGTGAATGCTGGTTCAGATTAAGTGATGCTTAGATGAAGTAAAGAAAAAGTAGGTAGACATCCCACCTGAAAATCCCAGGATGCAGAAAACTCCCTCACCAGCCTCAGTAAGAAGCTGAGATCCCTCATAAAATCCTCAAAAGCTAGATACAAAAATAAAATTGCCAAAGATTCCAAAGACAACTACAAGGCATTCTATAGTTATGTCAAGAATCTAAATGGCAATGCTCAGATCTGCTCTGAGCTACAACAGAATGGCATTAAATATACTGATCCCAAGGATATTGCCAATATCCTGGCAGATCGATTTAGTGCCAACTTCACCCATCCCTCACCCCCTAAAGGGCCCATCTCAATACCAAAAGATTGCCAAATTCCAGTAATCATGGCCACACAGGTAGAAACCACACTCTCCAAAGCTAAGAATACAGCATCCATGGGACCAGATGACATAACAGGCTGTGTACTACATGAACTACAAAATGAACTGGCACCTCACCTAATTGTCATGTTTAATCATAGCCTCGCCTCAGGCTTCGTGCCCACTGAGTGGCACACGGCTACAGTTATCCCACTCCACAAGGGGGATCCGCCTTGGATCCCGGGAACTACCATCCCATCAGTCTGACAAGCCTGATCTGCAAGGGCATGGAACACATTATCATGGAACTTATAAACAAAGACATTGGTAACCTTCAAACATTGGACCCCACCCAGTTTGGGTTTGTGAAGGGCCAATCTTGTCTCCTGAATCTGAAGGACTTCTTTGAATCAGTCTCCAAAGCAGTGGACGAGGGTAAGGTGGTCCACACAGCCTATCTGAACCTCGCCAAGGCCTTCGACACCATCCCCCGCTCTGGAATCATAGATAAACTTACTAAGCTGGGCATAAATCCCTATGTCACTCGATGGGTTGCCAAATGGCTTACTGACAGAACCCAGACTGTAAAAGTAGCCAACTCCAAATCCAGCTCCAGACAAGTGACAAGTGGAGTATCTCAGGGTTCAGTCCTGGGACCACTCTTGTTTGGCACCTACTTCTCTGAAGTACAGGCCAACACTAAGGGACTCTGGCTAACAAAGTTCGCAGATGACTGCAAACTGGAAGCCATTATTGAATCCCCAAATTATGTGGATATTCTACAAAAGGGCCTTACAGAAACAGATGTCTGGTGCCAGAGCCATGGGCTCAAGCTTAATGCCATGAAATGTATAGTTATCCCCTTTGGAAAAAAACATGTACCCATGAATTACCACATAGGTGCAGTACACTAAACATCGAAAGTGTGATGAGAGACTTAGGGACACAGGTGGACAGTGATCTCACTTTCGATAAACACATCGCCACAACAGTCAAGAAATCCTTCTATGTGGCACACCTCATCACTAAGGGATTTTCATCCAGAAAAAAGGAAGTCATTGTCCCACAGTACTCATCCCTCATTAGACCCATTATAGAGTATAATGCCTCATTTGGTATGTACCTCACAAGACATCTGCAACAGCTGGAAAGGCCACAGAAATACCTCACTAAAAGAATCACAGGCCTGAAGCAGATGCCATATGCTGACCATCTAAAAAAACTCCAGCTATACTCTGTGGCATAACGTCTACTCAGGGGTGATCTCTGCTTAACATACAAGGCCATGTCAAACCCTGAGCCATTGGACATGCTCCACTTAAAGAAATCCCAATCCCTCAGAGCCACACGCTCCAGGGATCTAAACCTTGTCATCACAATGAACAAAACATGCTGGAGGGATAGGTTCCTGACCCAGAGACTCCCCATACTCTGGAATAGACTGCCCATACATGTCAAGCAAAGTGCCTCACTGGCCCTCTTCAAAAGGAACCTTGATGATTGGATGGGAGATAGGAAATTCACCCCAGGGATCATGTCAATCGCCCTGCTAGACAGGGGTCCAGAGAAGTAAATATTGTGGGAAGAAATATCCAGGGAATTGTTATGGCTAGGCTTGTATAGGCCCTAGGGCCGATAGCCTAGTACGAACCTATGAACCTATGAATATAGCATGGTGAAAGGTATGGCAGAAAGGATCCTCAAGACAGCCCTGAATGATCGGATGATCCAGTAGATATCTATACCAGCATTAACGGCACAGTTATTGGCCACACTCAGGAACTAAGGAGTCCAGAACTCAAATATTGAATACTTTGAGTTTCTTGAGCATTAAACATTTGTACACTAAAACAGGTGATCCTGAAGTCCACTCATATCAAAAAAGCATCCCCTTACTGATGGTCTAGAAAAGCTGAATGGAACAAGCAAGTGGATTTTGTCCACTGGCTTTTAAGTCCATTGACTGAGAGTTCATAGAGTTTTCTCCTTGATGGCTTGTCTGACCTCAGTCAACCCAACCTAATCATAATTCATGCCACATCCTTACTGAACATCAGATACAAGTATTTGCACACCAGAACCTGGAGTTATAAGTACTAAGGAAAACAGTTTTTTGGGTCAGATAATTTAAGGCCATTTCAGGAGTTGGTTCAAGTGGGGGCAAGGTTAGTTTTTCTAGTACAAAATGTAAGTCCCACTTGGGGCCAAGTTTCACCTGGGAGGCATGAGGTGAAAGATGTCCTTCAGAAATTGTTTAACTGTTGGACTAGATGCCAGCTGGGGGTCTATGGGTGGGCAGGCAAAAAAGTCTGAATGATTTATCTTTACAGAGGCATAAAGTAACCAGTGGAGAACAGCACAGATAGATACTGGAAAACCACTAGTGCTTCCACCTCTTTTGGATGCTAGTTCTACCAATGGCACCAAAGGGAGAATCCCTTCCATTTAGCTAGATATGATTTTTTGCGTTTTTTTTTTTTTTTAATTATTTGGTCTTCTAGCTTTTTTTTAGCATGCCCTGAACACAAAGGTGCCCAAAGGGTGACAAGGTAGAATCTTTCAAGCTGTTAGCTTTAAAGTTTCTAAATTTGGGTGCCCAAGGGACCCAAGTGCACTGTCTCATCAGGTTCATGTGTTGTGGCATTGGTAAAGGAATCTATGTTGCCATCTGAAGAAAGTGGAAGAGCTAGTGCTGTCTTGACCATAAAAGGACAATCAAGATCATTTTAGGCCTCCTCCTGCTGCTTTTTAATTTTCCTAGGGAGCAAAGGTATTGGTGGAAAAGCAGAGAGAAACAAACTGATTCAGTTCATGGAGAAGGCATCCACTGCCTAAGCTATTTTCCTTGGTGCTCTGGAGCAAAATTTCCTTAACTGTCTATTGTTCGGAGAAACACATATATCTGTCTGTGGTTCACTCCATCCATTGCTGAGATCAAGGGAAGTTTCCTGTCTAGTATCCACACATATGATCTGCTGAGGTCCTATTCAAATGATCTGACACAGAATTCTTCTGCTCTTGTATGTAAGTAGCTTTTAGAAACATTTTGGACTCCATTGCTTGCTCCCAGGCCTACATGTCTAGTCCACAAGGGCAATAAGAGCATGTTTCTCCCATTTCTGTATATACCACATAACTCTGGTATTGTCTGAGATGACATTCAGTGCCCCATGTTTCCAGGCTATCTTGATGACTTGCATAACAACCATTGTTTCTTTAATGTTTAAATAATGCGTTCCCTCCTTTGATGTTCCGGTGCCCTGCACTTTAGGGTCTAAAGTGTAGGCTCCAGGCAATGTCCAATGCCATCAGTGATTAACAGTTGGTTGCAGAATGCTCTCTAAAGTACATGCACTTGTTCTACTATGTTTCTGCATTCCCATTTCAGTTCCGTCCTTACAGAGGGCAGAAATGGTATGATGTATTCTGGGGATTGACACTGCTGGTCTCAAGTATTCCTCAGAAACCATTGTAGTGTCCTCAATTACAGCCTTGTCAGAGGCACAGTCAGAATGCTGGTCCATGGAATAGGGCAGTCAGAAAGTCTGCCTTCTCCTGCAGTAGGTAAGCTGTGTTTCTATTTGTATCCAGTAATGCCTCAAGAAGATTACATTTCTGGGTGGTCACAAGTTGCATTTCTGCGCATTGATGCAGAAGCCAACTTTGTTGATGCAATGCAGGTTGTACTCAAGTACCTTCTGCATCTCTAACTGGGTTTGGGCCTGTGTTAGGAAATCATCTAAGTATGGGTAAATATGTCTGACGCTGGTCCAACAGTGTGCTGTCAGTGGGGCCAGTCATTTTGTAAAACCTCAATCCACATTAGTTAAACCTAAGAAAAAGGAGATAGAAAGATGCACCTGAGGATGTGCTACAAGAAAAGGAACAAAACAAAAAAAACAGAGGCTATCAAAATTCATAAAAAAATAAACATGGAGTTGGGAAGGAAAAAGAGATCTGACATGGTACAGTATTTATGAAGAAAAGAAAGCTGTACTATCCAATATGACTTCTGCAGATGCAAGGATATGTGTAGATATATATGCATCTATTTCTCTGTCTCTCTCTCTCTCTCTCTATATATATATATATATATATATATATATATATATATAGTTCTACTTCAAAAGGTTAAAGACCCATCTGGTTACTCGAAAACTTGCAATAACGAAACCCGGAACACTGAACAATACAAGTGAGCAGAAGTCCGGACTTCACTTAAAGGAACAGTTCTCTAATTAATTCAGCTTACAGTAAATATCTATCAGCTGTCTGAAATGGAGACTGCGGTACAGTGAGGATCGGGAAATTTACCTTTTTCTCACTGTAGTGCAATCTCGGAGTTGGTATATATAATTTAGGGAGTGTGGGGGGTGCAGAGGGGCTTTACGCCCTGCAAAACCACTGATAATGATTTACTGTAGGCTGTGGTTAATCGGAGAGTTGTTCCTTTAAGTGAAGACTGGCCTTCTGCTCTGTTGTATAATTCGATGTTCCGGGTTTCATTATTGTAAGCTTATGAGTAACCGGACTTTCATTGATTTGGACTTGATGTTTTGCAAGTTGATTATATGGGTCTTTGATCTTTTGACGTAGGCCCATATATATATATATATATATATATATATATATATATATATATATATATATATATATATATACATACACACACACACAGACACACACACACACACACATATATATATATATATATATATATATATATATATATATATATATATGTGTGTATGTATGTATAGATAAAATATCTGAATATGGTAAATTTTTATACAGAAAATAATAACACAAATGTGGAATGTTTTGAGGCATAATAAGTTTAGTGATACACAATAGCAACAAATAGAAACTGAAGTAGTGGATCAACTGAGAAGTGAATGATTTAGTGTGGCGACTGTAATACAGGCAATATCCCAACATGATGAGTCAATAAACCTTCATAAAATGGCATAATAAACACAGCATGACACATGTAGGAAATATGGATCTAGGACTTATGCACGAATGTGCAAAGTCCCGAATCCATAATCACAGAACATATATTAATGAAAGCGCTTTCACCAAAAAAGCGCTTTCGTTAATATATGTTACAAAAAAAAGAAAGAAAGAAATCTACGTTTATGCTGTACCCCCCACACCCCCCTACTTTAATATTCTCACTCCAAGACCGCACTACAGTGAGGAAAAGGGAATGTTCCCTTATCCACACCATAGTGCGGTCTCGCAAACAGGCATACTTACGAGAAAGTGCCTCTTCGGTGAAACGCACTTTCATGCAAGTATGCCAAACAGAAATTAGTTTAGGTGATTTTGTCTTCGGGGATCTGTACAGATCCCGGAAATAAATAAATAAATAAATAAATAAATATATATATATATATATATATAAAACAAAATAAAATTTAGAGTTTTCTGCATGAGACTTGGTTGAAAGTCCAGTTAGATTTGAACAGCAGGGTAAAATCATGAAAAAGAGAGTGAAGAGGACATTGTCAAGCAAGAAGACTGGCAGTTGGTGCACAGAGTTAAGTCTGTAAGCTGTAGTTCCTCTGGTACAGGATTTGATTCTCTCAATTCTCATTTGCTTTGATCAAGTCACTTAACCAGACATTACCTGGGATCAACTGGGTATTTGGGCTAGGCTCCTCAGTGTTCCCCTGGAGTGCAAGCCTAATAACTAGCTATGAATCAATAAGATAATGGTCTAAGAAAAGATCTGCTTGACTTACTAGATAAGAACACTTATCTTAAGATGGATGAGAAAAAGAGACTACATAAAGTGAACTAGACCCAGAGTGTTAGAAGAATGATAAAAAGATGAGCACAATAAATACCTTTAACAGAAATAAGCAGAATATACTACTGTGCAGCTAAATTAATGAGGGATAAAGTGCAATAACAAAGATGTAGAGTTACAAATGAAAAGAAGGGAACATGTAGAATGCCACCATAAATCAACAAATAGAACTATAAAGCAACTAAGGCAAGAAATATCACAACTGGTAGAATATAGAAAAGCGAATAGGTCATTAAATACTCTTAAAGAGATAGACGTAATAAAAGCAACACACAGCATCAAAACAGATCAGGATTTATCTTACACCATCTCTGACAATAAATAGTAAAACAATCAGTGTAAACAAAAAAACTCAGAAGGTATACAGAAAAATATAAAAGAGAAGTACAACACAAGTAATTTGTTGATGAATCAAACTATTTTATAAAGAATTAGGAAAGAAAAAGACATTAATAGCAATACCACCTAAAAAGAAGAAATCAATACACTTTGAGGAAGTATTTACAAAGATCCTGTTGAACACAGCAAAGATACTGAATAGATTGAACAGGTAAAAGAAACAGTAACAAGTATTATCACAGAGCATATGAAATGGAATGAAGTAACAGCCAGAGACACTGAGGTAAAATTAAGAAAAGCTCCCTAACTAGAATACTTCAGGTCCAGATGCATAACAGACTTCTGGCTAAAGGTTTTTCACATTTATTAAGTCTTGAGCAAAAATTATTTAGCAACACATCCCAAACAGACATCAAACTGGTTAACAGCAAGAAAAATGGTACTCCTTAAGAGTGAACCTGCAAACCATCCTAAGAAGTACAGTCATGAGACTGCATACATATCTGTTGACATCATCAGATCAAAATAAGGTGAAGGTTACATGCCATAATGAAAACAAGTCCACAATGACAGCTTTGTTCATTCTAAAGAAAAAGCGGGTAAAGAAATCAAACCATAAGTGAATAAATATCAAGTAACAATAAAAATGCCAAAAAAAAAACTAAAGAAAGACCATAAAGATCATGAACAGAAAAAAATGGAAAGAAAATTGGAAAACAGGCAATTACAATGGCAGGTATAGAGAACTGCTAGAAAACCACATGTTGATCATGATTTAATGCAAAAATGGCTACAGACAGGACAAAATGTTAACAATGGTATCTTAAGACTGTGGGCAAAATTCATGCTGCAATACAAAGTCTAAAGAAAAAGTAGGAGATACAAACATAGGATCTGTAGCACAGAACTGGAAATAATTGCACATCTTACAGTCTGTGATAAACTCATGACTGAGGGCTTGTACACTGAAAGGCACTATAATATCGCAAGACTGTTACATTAGAGATTGTACAAACACTACTGCATATAGGTAGCTACGAAGCACTGGAATTATGATAAGAACCTCCAACAATTATTGAAATGAAGAAGTATTAATCCATCATTACTGTCAGGAAAGTAGAAAAAAGAAAGCCAGATATAATAGTCAGAGTAAAAAAGGACAAAGTGATATTAATTATTGAAATAGCTACACCTACTGATTATAGTGTCATGCATGCTGTGAGCCATAAAGTTAAAAAAATACCACAATATGCAAGCAGAAACTAGACTGATGTGGAGTGTACATGGGAATGTTCAGTGATAATATGCCCTAATCATTCACAGGCAAATACAAAATACAAAAATAATTGCCAGAAAAGATTGCTCATTTCTCCGGTTTACTCCTCGGACCTGTAGCCACAACATATACTGCAAGTAATTTAATTAACTCATTGGTTAGCTTTCTAAACTTGTGTTAAAATCACACTTGTACTACTAAGCAGACATGGAGGAGGGAAACTAAAATAAATCTGACTTCCACAGAAGACAGGAAAATAGAAATGCAAGATACACACTTGGCATTTGCCAAACTTAAAAAGACAGTTAAAGAGGTGCTCCTTTATAGGCAGCCATTAAAGCTGCAAATGCTATACAAGCGTTGCAACTTAAATTGATCATTGAAAAGTCAGAATACCACCAAAAGGTATTTGTTAAAAGACAGGAAACCCAAGAATACCATGCACAGCAGATCAGCAATTTACAGGCACAAATGCGAAGAAGTAGAACAAACTGGATGATTTGAAAAACTGAAGCAGATGAAACAATCTCAAAATAATTGAAAGGCAGCAAACCCGTAAGCTTCATAAGAAAGAAACTTATTAACTCCCTAAAAATAAACAGTATTATGATTATACAAAAGAGCCTGTAAAATAACACAAAGGAGCATGAATTATAATATGCCTAGACATTTTATTATTTATTTGTTGGACTATGTGGACAGGAAAACAGATGCTAGAAGTTTGGAGAATGCATTAAAATCTATGGGCATATATTTGGCATTTTACCCGATTAGAGCACCTTTTTATTTCTTAAAGACAAAGCCATGGTTTCCTGAATTAAAAAGGTTAGGGCTTTGGGGATGCCTTGACAGCTTAAATTTCCTGCAATGTTAGTGATCAACTATAGAGGGCAAAGAATGGCATTTGATATGCCAGAGGAATAGAACCATTTATAAACACTAAACACACAGGAAGAATAGGGCCCGTGACCATGGCAAAGATACAAGATATGGCCAAAGAACATTGGTCAAAGGAAAAGAAAAGAATAATCAGACTAGCATCTGGATTGCCATCTAAATCACCATAGGTTCATAGGTTGGTACTAGGCTATCAGCCCTAGGGCCTATACAAGCCTAGCCATAACAATTCCCTGGCTATTTCTTCCCACATTTACTTTCCTGGACCCCTGTCAAGCAGGGCGACTGACGTGATCCCTGGGGTGAATTTCCTTTCTCCCATCCAATCGTCAAGGTTCCTCTTGAAGAGGTCCAAAGAGGCACTCTGCTTGACATGTATGGGCAATCTATTCCAGAGTCTGGGGAGTCTCTGGGTCAGGAACCTATCCCTCCAGCATGTTTTGTTTATTGTGATGACAAGGTTTAGATCCCTGGACCGTGTAGCTCTGAGGGATTGGGATTTCTTTAAGTGTAGCATGTCCAACAGCTCTGGGTTTGACATGGCCTTGTATGTTAAGCAGAGATCGCCTCTGAGTAGACGATATGCGACAGAGTATAGCTGGAGTCTGTGAAAAAAATGATACTGCTTTCCATTTTGAAACCAAACTCCCTCAACTCCTCTCCATAAAGCAAAACATTTTCTCCTCCAGCCCATGAGTCCTACAAATAGAATATTTAATCCTCTTACAGTAGAGAAGAAATAGGAAAATATGAACCTCCCTACATTGGACCCTTTTCAGTAATTTACCTAGAACAACTGGAAAATATGAATGAAAAGGCAGACATGATACAGGGTGTGGTGACATCTATAAGGGGGATTCCCAAACTTGAACTTATGTTTGACCTTAATTTGCTTTCTTTCAGGGGCATTTGTTATCCTGGATTGTATACAGAGATAATGTTCATACATTGTCTGATGGATTGTGCTGGGGGGGTTTGACAATGTTGAATGATGAAGGGAAATTGAAGTCTATAACACTTAGAGGGTTAGTCATTTTAAGAACACTTGGTATTACAAGGAAGATTTTCTTTTTCATCGTATGGCTAGTTCTACTTATAGGCAAATTAGGACAGGACTTTTGTCAGCACACACCATTACAGACTTCAGAAGAGCCATGGTTTATCTAAACATCCTAGGTGTGTTATCCTTCACATTAGCTTTGGTTAAACATATTCACTTTTGTGGTTATGTTACTGTTTTCTTATATAAAAATAATAGAGAGTGAAAACTGGTTAAAGCTTTTCTTTATCTTTTGCTGTTTAGTAAAATTCTTAATTGCTCAAATACTTCTGTTAGTTTCAATCAGCCCTGCATGGCATGCACATTGTATCCATTTTCTAGCTAACCCAAAGATTTGGGTCATATCCTGGAACATTAGAGGATTATCCACATAACTCATAAAGAAGGCTTGTATTCATTTTCTTTACAAGGTTAAAATTAGAAGTTATGTACCTACCATAACGTTCCATGTTAGTTGTCTTCTCTCGCCTTCTTTCTTGCTGGATGGGTTCGGAGCCGATCCTCGGCTCCGACTCGGCACTTGCTTTAGCTCGAGAACTCCTTTTACCAGCTCGAGGCAACCCTATATCCCATGATGCAAGGTGGAACTACCTCAGATCTCGTTTGGCAGCTAACTGACCCTGCTAAAGACTATCCTAACATAATTAGGAACCATGGTTCCTAAAAGAAGTCCTCATAACAATGCTCCAGAGGAAGCAATCTAATAGGAACTCTCCAAGATCTGTCCAGGCCAGGGGGAAGGAGGGAGGGCCGCAAGAAAGAAGGCGAGAGAAGACAACTAACATGGTGCGTTATGGTAGGTACATAACTTCTAAATGTTAAGTTGTCAATCTCGCTTCATTCTTGCTGGATGGGACAGCGTCCTAACACCTGTATCCCGGGTGGCTCAATGGAACAGACTCTTGAGAACTGTGGAACCAAAACTGGCCCTATCTCTGGAGGCCAAATCCAACTTGTAATGAGACACAAAGGTATGAGGCGTGGCCCAAGTAGCTGCTGCACAAATAGTGTCAATGGGAAGTCTATCCTGAAAGGCTACAGAAGTGGATAGACTCCTGGTCAAATGTGCTTTTGGCTTAGAAGATAGTTGTTTGCCCCTGAGAGAGTACACATAGGAAATGGTGGAAGTCAACCACCTAGATAAGGTCACTTTAGAAACTGGAAGACCTAACCTGTTTTCTGCATAGGAGACAAACAATTGGTCTGATTTTCTAATTTGTTTAGTCCTATGCAAGTAGTACCTGAGCTGACGATGAACATCCAAAAGTGCAGCTTCTGTTCAGCTCTGTCAGAATAGTTAGGAAAGAAAACTGGTAGATCTATAGATTGGTTAATATTGGTTTGAGATACAACCTTGGGAAGAAAGGAAGGGTTAGTTCTTAGCGAAACCCTATCCTTATGAAAAACCAGATAAGGTGAATGAATACAGAGGGCCTGAATCTCAGAAACTCTTCTTGCAGAAGTAACAGCCAGTAAAAATATAGTTTTCCACGTCAATAACTTTAAAGAACATGAAGCAGACGGTTCGAAAGGAGGTAGAATTAGGGATGCCAACATTAAGTTTAGATCCCATTGCGGAGGAGGATGTTTCACAGGCGGTTTTAGGAGAAAAACTCCTCTCAAAAAGGCCTTGCATAACCTATGAGACATGATGTTATTGTCATGCAAGCCAACATGATACTTGGAAATAGCAGCCAGTTGTACTTTGACTGTAGATGACGAGGATCCTGAATGAAAAACCTCCGCCAGGAAATCCAAAACAGAATGTACAGGAGCAGTAAAAGGATCAATCTTTCTGGCG
This sequence comes from Protopterus annectens, assembly GCF_019279795.1. NCBI lineage: Eukaryota > Metazoa > Chordata > Ceratodontiformes > Protopteridae > Protopterus > Protopterus annectens. The sequence continues at coordinate 378,035,373 of NC_056734.1, read as the reverse complement.
TTTGCCCAAATTGAAAAACATCGCCACTTGCTAGCATAAATAGTTCTAGTAGACGACTTCAAAGAAGACACTAGAATGTCTCTGACTGAGTCAGAAATCATTGGTAGCCTGGCTAGGGAAGGAAGAGGAGCAACCAAGCAGTGAGGTTGAGAGAATGAATGGCCCGGTGCTGCTGACCCGACTGGTGGATCAAAAGATCCGGAACTGGGTCCAGATGCCAGGGCTGCACCAGAAGATGATGATGTAGAGACGGAAACCAAATTTGTCGAGGCCAATATGGAGCAATGAGGATCAATTTGGCTCTCAAAACGGTGGCTTTCTGAATGACTTGTGGAATCAATGGAAAGGGAGGAAAAGCATAAAGAAGTCCCGAGGCCAATCCTGGGTTAGAGAGTCTCTCAAGGGATGGCCTGGAAGGGAAATAGTGTGAAGTAATCTGGGCACTTGCTGTTTTGAGGGTAGCGAAAAAGATCGCAACAAGGAGTGCCCCACTTCAGAAAAATCTGATCCACTACAGATTGATTGAGAGACCATTCGTGAGGCATCAGAATAGATCTGCTTAGCCTGTCCGCCAATAGGTTGGACCTGCTGGGGATGTGCGTTGCTATCAGAAACCGCTGAGAAGAGATCACCCATTGCCAAAGTCTGAGAGCTTCTCAACATAACGGATAGGACCTGGTTCCGCCCTGTTTGTTGATGTACCAGACCACGGACATGTTGTCCGTTTGTACTGCAATAGTCCCCGTGGGAAGAAAGTCGTCGAGGGCTTGCAACGTTAAAAGCACTGCTCTCATCTCCAGGACATTTATGTGCAGATGGTATTCTATGGGTTGCCACGTCCCGTGGACCATCCTGCCCTGATAATGCCCCCCCCCACCCGATCAGAGAGGCATCCGTGGTGGCGGTGGGAACTGGAGGAGGGGGAATAAAGGGTCGGCCCTGATGAAGAAGAGGGGAAGATATCCACCATCGTAGATGAGCCCTGCACGACTGTGTTACCAAGATTTCGTGTCTCATGGGAAGATTGTGGTACGACCACTGCGTGAATAACATCCACTGCAGGAGACGCATGTGGAAGCGAGCCAGTGGAAGAAGAACAATGGCCGCAGCCATTAGGCCTAGAACTTTCAAGACAAACCTGGCTTTGATCTTGTTGCTTAGTAACAGAAGCTGAACAAATTTTTGGATGTCCAGAATCCTTTGATCTGTTAGCCTGGCTAACATTTTGTGATATTTAACTCTGCGCCTATAAAGGTGATAGATTGGCAAGGCAGCAGAGAGGATTTTTTGAAATTTACCGAAATTCCCAGTTTCCTGCAAAGCTGTAGGGTGTAGTCTCTGGACCGAAGAAGCTGATGCTTGGTGGTGGCGGAGAGGAGCCAGTCATCCAAATAAGGAAACACCTGGAATCCTCGCCGTCTCAGGTGAGCTGTGACTACTGCCATGCATTTGGTGAACACTCTGGGGGCTGAAGTGAGGCCAAAGGGCAGTGCTCTGAATTGGTAATGACTGGCTCCCAGCCGAAAGCGGAGAAACCTTCTGGAGTGTCGGTGAATCTTTATGTGATAGTACGCATCCTGAAGGTCTATAGAGCACATCCAGTTGTCCTTGCCCAGAAAGGGCAGAATGGATTGCAGCGTGACCATCCGGAATCTTGCCTTCTTGACAGACTTGTTTAGTCTGCTTAGGTCTAGTATCGGTCTCCAATCTCCCGTCCTTTTGGGGACCAAGAAGAATCTTGAGTAGAAGCCGGATCCTACTTGGTCTGCCGGCACTGTCTGGATGGCTCTTTTTTCCAGGAGTTTTGAAACCTCCTGTCTTGCCAAATCCCTTTGACCGGGTGAGATGTCTGGAAGGGATTGTAGAGGTACGGGAAACCTTTCGAAGGGGATTTTGTAACCCTCGGATATGATCGACTGTACCCACTTCTCTTGGGATAGGGTGGACAGTCGGGCAACACCTCAGGGATGCTGAAAGGGCTTCTCAGGAAGAGATTCCCTGTTGCCCTGGTTCTGAGGACCCCCGCCTCTAGAAGGCGTCTATTGTTACCCCCTCTGCCTCTAGGGGTAAACTGACCACGTGTGTCCGGTGTAGCTCCTTGGGCTTTTCGGAACCACATCTTACCCCCCTTCTGACCCTTGGGATAAGGTCTAGAAGGAGTGGAAAACTGGACTCCAACGGCAGAAAGAGTTTTACCGTCCTGCTCACATCTGGTCAAAGTATCCTTCACCTGAGGTCCGAACAAAGCCGAACCATCAAAGGGGTGTTGGTGAAGGACGCCTTAAAGGGGTCCGCAAAATTACACAGCCGCATCCAGGCTTGGCGTCTAAGAGCAACACCTGTGCCTGTGGCCCTGCTCGCTCCATCGGCCGCATAAGATATGAGCCGCATGGAGGAGTTAGATATGGAATTCAGGATAGCCAGCTGTGAGGCAATCTTTTCCTGAGCCCCAGCAGCAGAAGGATCTTGGACTACTTCTCCCAGTTCCTTGAGAATATCTCGTTGAAGCCTGGTGAAGTGACAAAGGTAATTCAGCGAACGCATAGCAAAGGTCGCTGAAGAAAACATCCGCTTTCCATACCTGTCCATGGTCCTAGAATCCTTATTAGGAGGATGGACAGGTACTGAAGGATCCGCCAGTTCCTTCTTAGTGGCCGCCACCACCATAGCATCCACAGAGACACCTTTGGAAAGGAACTGCTTATCCGAAGGGGCCGTGATGAACTTGGATGGTCTCCTGGGGACAGGTTCCACAGAATCTGGAGCCGCCCACGCCTTCCGAGCCACTACCTGCATGAGTGGGTCAAAAGGCGGAGACACCCAGGAGGTGGAGGGTCGGGATCCAAAGCCTCCAGGTATACCGACTCATCCTCGGAGGGGTCAATGGAGGCCAATTCCCCTCTGTTTGAGGAGCTCAAGGATGTCTGAAAAGGAGACATCCTCAGAGGGGACCAGGGGAACCCTCCGACTCATCTAAGTCGGTATCAGATGTAGTAGACTCGGGAGTCTGTGTGTTTCCTCTTACACGTCCTCTTCCGAGGGGTTCCCCTGCAGGATCAGGAGAAACCTCGGAAGAGGAGGAAATTCCCAGTGGGGAAACCTGGGGCGATGGATCCCTGGGCCTGAGAGCAAGAGGCTGGGAAGAGGCATCTGCAGGCACTGATGAGGGAGGAGCTAGAGGGACGGACCGCTGACCTGGCTCTGAGGCCAGGACACTCCTCATCACCTCAAAGGCTCCTCTCCCCGGGAGACCAGAACACACCGCTCGAAGAGACAGGAATGGTCAGCTCCAAAGAGAGAAGGCTCGAGGCAGATGTCGGTGCCGAGCTTACCAGAGCGAAGCCCGAGAGGGAGAGCGGGGTCGGACAAGGGTCCGATGCCACTAGCCCCCTCGGAGCCGACAGTGGAAACCCGACGACCAGATCCTTCCAAGGAAGGTCTCAAGGAAGAGATCGGAGCCGAGGATGACGGAGCCGAAGGATGTATCGGCTCCGGCATCGAAGCAGTCGCTGTCCCAAGAAGCTCCGGCTCCGAACTCTGGTGTGGAGTCGGAGGAGGAGGCTCAATGATAGGGGTTATAGCCGCAGTCTGCTGAGATGGGCTATGGAGCATTTGGGCCAGTGCCTGAGACTTCAACAGCCTGCTTACCACCCTCTCCAAGTCGTGGTCGGACAGCCTGGAAGATCTCGAAGACCGGCTCCGATGGCTCTGCTCCGATAAAAGAGGAGACCCGGGCAGTGAATACTCATAATAGAAGGGGACCGGGATCTCTTATGGGTTGAAACCATCGGAGCCGAAGTCCCTTGAACTCCAGATGGAGCCGAGGATATCTCGGCTCCGATGCTGGATAAGGTGTCGGCTCCAGCCGGAGCCGACAAGGCCACCGTAGTCAGGGTATCGGGGCCGGCGGGACCGAACCCACTACTTTGAAGAAACAGTATCGACTCCAGCCGGGCGATGTCGGCTCGACAGAGCCGAAGCCACCGGAGGAGGCTTGGACACTGTAGCCTGAGCCTTGGTGGCTTATGAGGTTTTCCTGACTTAGGAGGAGAACCTTCAGGTTTAAGTAAACCTCGGAGGATAAGTTTGTTCCTCCTTTCCTGCAGGACTCTCTGGCTAAAAGCATGACACAACGCACAGGAGTCCTGCAGGTGCAAAGGCCCCAGGCAATACACACAAGAAGTGTGACCGTCTGTCAGGGACATTTTCTGACAGCACTGGTCACACTTCTTGAAGCCTGAGACCTTGCCTTCTCTAGACATCCTAACAAGGATACCACAAACAGTCCCCACAAACACACAACTTAATCCCTACACAAACACAGAAAGGGATAACCAAGGGGGAACTAGGCCTGACTAAACAACTGTAACTTAAAACTTATAAAAGTTTACAAAAGGGCTGAAAAAGAGGGAAAGGGTGGGCTGTAACTAGATTACAGACTAAACTGACGCTCAAAAAGGGAAATAAACTCCTAACTTCACTTTTCTTATTTTACTAAGAAAAAACTCACCTCAGCTGGCAAAGGAGACCTCTTTCGCTAAGCGGCAAACGAGATCTGAGGTAGTTCCGCCTTGCATCATGGGATATAGGGTTGCCTCGAGCTGGTAAAAGGAGTTCTCGAGCTAAAGCAAGTGCCGAGTCGGAGCCGAGGATCGGCTCCGAACCCATCCAGCAAGAATGAAGGCGAGATTGACAACTTAACATCTAATATTATATTCCTACAAGAAACAAAACAGAGTTCAAAGAAAAGGGAAAACTTTTACAGGAAATGAAAAGGATAACATGTCTCCATTTGCAGATTATCGGCAAGAAGATATGCTACTATAGTGGTACATAGTAACTTCAACTGGAGCAGAAACAATCAGTAGAAAGATAGCTCCAGGAGATGGTGTTAGATAAGATGCAGATAACAAAAGATTATATTACATTAGGATGTTTCTATGGTCCTGACAAAGAGGATACCTGCCACTTAAGACCATTTACACAAGCAACGGAAAAAATACACAAACCTAATATACTTCTCCATATTGAGATGACTTTAATAGTGTCCTAAACAAAGATTTAGACAGGCCATTCAGAACAAGATCTTATATTCCCAAAACATCCAACACCTTACAAGAATGTGTGTATGACTTCCAACTAGTGGATACATGGAAAACTATTAATCAGTTAGCAAAAGAATATACTTTCTTGTCACAAGGTCATGGTACAGCCAGCAGAACAGATTATATAAGTTCCTTTAAACAGTTAGAATTTCCTTATGTTGCTCACATGTCTTTGTTCTCAGACCATAATCTTGTGATAATGGATCTGCCATGCACAAACAAAATGGGCTTTAACTCCCTCCCACACCCACACATACACCTGGAGATTAGACCCACTACTGTTGAATGTGGAGTAACAAAAACAGAGGATTTGAGATATGATCCAGTCATACAGAGGGGACTTAGAACTCCAAACATATATGCCTTTAGATAGGAAAATTTTAAAAGCTTCATTAAAAAGTTTAATGGGAATAATGAGGGAACAGATAAAGGGTAGGCACATAAATATATATTTTGGAATACAAAATTAGGAAATTAGAAAGAAAGTATGGGAAAGGCTTGAATGAACAAGTAGTCATTAATTAAGTAGTACAAAAAGAAATGCAAATGATTTTATTATCATGGTATTCATAATAAGAGGGAACAACAAGGTTCTTTCTCTGGGCAAAGGCAATCACTCCCACTAAGCTTGTAACATACAAATTAAAAGAAAGGAAAAGAGAAACTTCTACAAAGCTCCTAGCCGTAACTCTCAACTGTCCATATTTTAGCAGAATGTCCAGATTTTTGCCTTATATTTTCAGTCTGTTCTTTATAAAATGTGTGATTTTCTGGCAAATCGCTGAGGACTGAAATCACAAAATAATGACATACATTTCAGTTTCAGAATTTTATATCCTTCAGAAATGTATGCTAACACAACTCTTGTTATTCTAGCAACTTTTTTAAGTTTACAAGATCGATATTCAAAATCTGGCCCTATTTTTAGGCCTCTGTCCCCCCATTATTTTAGGTTTGTCCAGATTTCTTACACCATGAGGATGAGCGGTATACTCCTACCATACAAATCAAAAGAAAGGAAAAGAGAAACTTTAATCCATATTCTTCTTGCTGAAGCGGGCAGGCCTCATAGAGACCCAAATGATAGTAATATAACTATGTATAGACATTTTGCAAAACAATACAATGTTAAGGAGGAATCAGGTAGTAAAACCACTATTCATCTTTGGTCAGCTGTGTTTAGTAATAGTTATGAAGGAGGAGTTAGATTTTCTCAACAACCCCATCACTATAAAGGAAATTATTAACAGAACTGATAGTCTGGTAACTGGGAAAGACCCTAGTCTAGGTGAACTACCAGTAGATTTTTACAAAGATTTCAAAAACTGGTTAGACAAAATACTACTTAGAATATATAAGGCAACAAAAAAAATAACGTTATATTCCCATTAAATTTAGGATGGTGGCAGTAATCCTGTTAACCAAAAAAGCAGAAAATACAAAAAATGATCCACCAGACGTCTGTGTTATATCCTTGTTGTAGACAAAAACAAAAATATACACTAAAATATTAGTAGGGTGGCTTGAAAATACGGTATACCTTCATTTATGTGAAAGGAGGTTGTACAATGCACCAAAGTGCGAAAGTACAACCTCCAGATTTCTGAAATGCTGAGTGACAATGGTTCGACTTCCAAAGAGCGAATGCACATTGGCATTCGTTCACTGGAAGTCGGCATTTCAGGTGCAGCTCGCATTATAGCGGGGATCGGGAAATTAACCCTTTCCCTCACTGTAGTGCAATCTCGGAGTTTGTATATTAAAGTAGGGGGGTTTTGGGGGGAGCAGCCTCCCACATGGGGGTGCAGGGGGCTTGATCCCCTGCATAACAATGTCTGGAGATGTTTCGATTTTGAAAATGGTCGAATCTGGTTTTCCAGATTACCATTTTTGAAATCTTGTTCCATCCGAAATATTGCATTTCGGCATTTAAAGTCTCACAATAATGTGATCATACAGATGATTTTCAGTTAAATGAAGGTATACCAAAACTACACTGGACAAAGTGATAAACCAGTTTCATCTGGGCTTTGTAAAAGTGAGACAAGGGGGGTGGCCTCCTTACTCCTTTGGTTTAACCAGTTTCAGATAAGTCATATCAGACTATCTAATTAACCAGTATTGGTGCTTTCTGTGGAACTGCAGAAATCCTTTGATTCATTGCACTGGAGCTTTCTGTGGGACATACTAGAGGCATTTGGCATCAAGGGACCCCTTGTCAATAGATGGAAGTTCTTGTATAAAGAGCCCCTTGCCCAGCTCATAACTAATGTAGTTTCATCCCTACTGTTTGTAATCAGCAGCGGTATGAGACAAGGGTGTGTATTATGCCTTTACTTTTCATTTTGGCAATTGAGACTTCGGCATCCTCCATCTGACAATCTCTGACATCCACATACAATTCAAAATTGTTTGCAGCTGATGGAGTGGTTTTACTGTCAAGCCCAAATAAATGTACTAAGGAAGCTTTAGACACCTTTGTATGCTTTGTACAGATTTCAGGCTTCATGCTGAATAAAGAGAAGCCAGTCCTAAATGAAGCAGGCAAGAACCTCCTTCTTGAAACAAACACAGTCTGCCAGTAAAGGGGCAACTCAGATTTATGGGCATTTATCTCCACTTTAACTCATCACAGATAACTGACCTTAACATATAGGGGGATTTCAATAAAGCCTACATGGAGTGATTTTACATGTAGGCATAGTGGCAGGGAGCTTACATGGAAGTATGCAGCCGTGCAATCCAGTAAACACAGCAGAGGGGTGTGCACAAGTGTGCAGACATGGAAGTGTCTGTGGCATACATATCACCTCATAAGCTGGTGAACTGCATGCAAGTGAAGGTGCTGGAGTGATCCAGTAAGTAGAAAGGCAGTCCTGCAGACCCCCATCTTGGTGTCCAAACTGTATATGAAAAATTTCCATGTACAAAAAAATAAAAATTGAACAGAAGATGTAAAAGCCCATTTAGATGGTCAGAAATAGCATAGTAGGCACAGATATGTGCAAAACTATGCCCTGTGTGTCCAAATACTAACGCAAAATAATTGAATATCATTTTTTTAATACCCATATTACATTTGTGCGGCATGCAGCAATGCGTAAACATGCCATTATGCAAAAAAAATGTAAAAGTTTAAAAATGAAAAATAAGAAATATGTGAGAATAATGCATTATAGGGCCCTGCATGGAGTATGTACAATGGTAAATTTCTGTTGTTGCTAAGGAGGCAGGCCCTGGAATAGTGTAGTATCCAGGTTATGTGCATGGATCTGTATGCAAATGAGTTGGGGTTACAGAATAGCAAAAATGGGCAACTGTGTTTGCAGATAAAATCTGTGTAGCCCCAGAAACTACAGTTGTGTACACTTACCATAAATGTAGATGTTCGAGTGTATTCACTGTTGCAGTCATTACATTTGGGTAATCCAGCTGGCAGGTTGCCCTCAGCCGACCTGAATTCCAAAGTCTTGGGTCCTGCGTCGGCTGCTGTCACCCCTTCCCTGACATCAGGTCATCAGGGGTATAAAAGAAGCAGCCCGACACCATTTTCTTCAGTTTTTCTTACCCCAGATGTCAGGTGCCCCCAGAAAGGGTAGCCAAAGTTTATATATATATATATATATATATATATATATATATATATATATATATATATATATATATATATATATTTATATATATATATATATATATTCAGAAATACTCCAATATAAATTTTACCTTCATCTATAAGCAAATACACCACATAGGTAGTATAAATCAGAGAAGGAAAGATAAGATCCAAAAGAAAAAAAGGGGAAGGCGGGTGGGTAACCTGGACTGCAACAGTGAATACACTCGAACATCTACATTTATGGTAAGTGTACACAACTGTACTATGTTCTTCATGTTTCACTGTTGCAGTCATTACATTTGGGTAGAGTCCCAAAGCTATGGTTGGGAGGCTGGAACTAGACAGCAGTAGGAGCGGCTGTGAGGCCCTGCAGAACTGCAGTGGCAAAGCCTGCCCTGGATTTAGAGTAGAGTGGCAGATGATCATGCTTGGTAAAGGTGTGCACTGAACTCCAGGTAGCCGCCTCTAAAATGTCTCTGGTTGGTACTCCCCTGAGAAAGGCTGCTGAGGTGGCTGCAGCTCTGGTGAAATGAGGCCTAATGCCATTAGGCACTGGCTTGCCATAGTGTAAGTAGCAGAAACGAATGCAGTGGCCTTACCACTTAGAAATAGTCTGCTTTGAGATAGGCTTTCCTTGGGATCCTGCAGCATATGCCACTAGTAATTGCTCTGTCTTCCTGAAAGCTTTGGTTCTGTCCAAGTAAAATCTAAGTTGTCTGTGTACGTCCAAAGAATGCAGAATTCTCTCCCCCTTGTTCTGTGGATTTGGATAAAAGGTTGGCAGATGGATGGCTTGGTTAAGAGCCACACTGGACACTACTTTAGGCATAAATGTTGCGTTTGTCCTCAGGGAGACCCTGTCTGGATGAAAAATGATGAAAGGTTCCACAGCCATGAGTGCCTGTAGCTCTGAAACTCATCTTTCAGAAGTAATTGCTAAGAGCAGAGCTGTTTTCCAAGATAGAAACTTCATATCAGCAGTAGCAGCTGGCTCAAAAGGAGGCATGGTGAGCTTTTCCAAGACATAGTTGAGGTCCTATGCAGGTATTGGTAGTCTCCTTGGGGGCCTTAAATTTCTGGCTCCTCTGAGGTACTGCCTTAATAAAGGGTGAGAAAAAAGTGGTGGCTCTGTATTGTAATGAGCCAAAATGGCAGAGGCATGAATTTTAATTGATGAAAAAGATAGGCCTTTGTCCAGCATCTCACGTTAGGTATTGCAAATTCTGAGGAATATTTGGTACCGCTGTATCAGTTCCTTGTGCCTGGTTCCAGGCACAGAATCTCTTCCATTTTCCAGCATAAGCCTTTCTAGTACTAGGCCTTCTGGCTTCCAGAATGACATCCATCACAGCTTTACTGAGAGGTGTTTTTTGTATAACTACATTATCCGCCATGCTGCCAAGTTTAATGTCCTGTGTTGGCTGTGCATGATCTGATTGTTTTGCTGGGACAGTAGTCGAGGTATTTAAGGTAAGGTCCAAGCTGGATATAGAGATGTTCCTTAGTATTGGATACCAGTACTGGCATGGCCAGTCTGGGGCAATCAGTATCATCTTTGGCTTCTCCTGTCTGACCTTTAGGAGCACCTTGGGGAGGAGAGGCAGTGGAGGAAAGGCATATACTGATAGGTTTTTCCAGCTGAAAGATAGGGTGTCCACTTTACATGCTTGTCTGTGATAAGTCCTTGTGCAGAATCTTTTTAGTTGGTAATTGAGAGGGGAGGCAAATAGATCTATGTCTGGGCATCCCCATTTCCTTGTTATCATGCTGAAGACTTGTGGATCCAACTTCCACTCGTGGGGATCCATGAGGTTTCTGCTTAGTTCGTCTGCCAGAGTATTTTCTTTTCCTGGCAGGAACTGTGCCTGTAGATGTACTTGGTAAGTCAAAGCTGTGTCCCACAAGGTCATGACTAGTCTGAAAAGGGGGTAAGAATGTGTGCCCCCCTACTTTTTTATATACCACATGACTGTGGTGTTGTCTGTCTTTATCAGTAGATGTCCCGGATGAAGTAGGTTCTTGAAGGCTGTCAGGGCATTTTGAACAGCTAACATCTCTTTTTGATTGATATGTAGATGCATTTGGTTTGAGGACCATGCGCCCTGAATGCATCTTCCTGCCATGTGGGCTCCCTAGGCATAGTCTGATGCATCCGTTGTTAGTGTCTGCCTGGCTGGAGGTAATGTGAATGGCTGTCCCTTGTTCTGGTGACAAGCCTTTGCCCACCATCGAAACTCCTGTTGCAGGCAGGGAATGAGTGTAATGACTGTTTCCAGGCTGTGGCAATGCTGAGTCCAAACACTTTTTAGGTACCATTGAAGTTTCCTCATATGCAGTCTTGCATATGGAATTAGTAGGATGCAGGATGCCATGAAGCCCAAAGCCTGCAGAAGTTTTCTTGCAGATAACTGGGCCTTTGTTGCCAACATTTTGAAATAGGTAATCAGTTGCCTTTGTTTGTCTGGAGTGAGATAAGCCATCTGGGCAGTTGTATTCAAGCTTGCACCCAGAAATGTTATCTGTTGTGAGTGTACTAGTTTTGATTTATTTTTGTTGACTGTGTACCCTAGGCATGTTAGACGTCTTTTCACAAATGCCAGATGTTGAAGAAGAATGTCCTTGTTCTCTGCTTGAATAAGACAGTCATCCAAGTAAGGATATATTTGTATTCCTCTTTGTCTACAGAATGCAATTACTTGTGCCCGGCACTTTGTAAAGACCCTGGGCACAGTAGATAAGCCAACGGGCAGTACAGAGAATTGGTAATGCATTGAACCAGCCTTGAATCTTAGGTATCTTCTGCATGATTGTCTGATTGGAACATGCAGGTATGCCTCTTTTAGGTCTAAAGTCACAAGCCAAGCATTCTTGCCCAGCATGGGCAGAAGCTGCTGCAAAGTCAACATTTTGAATTCTGGAATATCCAGGAAAGTGTTCAGAATAGATAGGTCCAGTATCGGCCTCCAGGCCTTGTCCTTTCTGAGTACCAAGAACAGTCTTGAGTAAAATCCTTGTCCCTGCTCTTGCTCTGGTACTTGTTGAATGGTCCCCATGTCCATGAGGGATGAGACTTATTTTTGTGCCTCTGCCCATTGATTTTTTTGGCAGATCTGGCCAGCCGTTTGCCTTTGGCAGAGTATGGAAATGGAACTTGTAGCCTTGTGGCACTACATTTAGAACCCACTTGTCCTGGGTTATGATGTGCCAATTTTGAGCAAAAAGGGCTAATTTTCCCCCTAAGGGTGCTGCCAGAAGATAAGTGCTTGGTGCAGGCAGGGGGAAGTCATTGGGACTGTTTTCTGTATGTTTGTAATCTATCTTCTCCAGCTTTGGAGGTAGAAGCACCCTATTGCTTGGGCCTATAAGAACCTTGCACCTGGGATCTGCCACTAGGGCATCTGGATCTGCCCCTTTGAGGTCTGTCTGACACAGGAAATGACCAATTTTTTGTAGGCTAGTGTCTACTAAACCTAGGTGGCTGTACTTGTAAAAAATCTTTGACAGTTTGCATAGATTTAGCTTTATCCTCCATTTTCTTTAACACCTCTTCTGCCTTAACACCAAACAAAGTATCATGCTGTAAAGGTGCATCTAGTAATTTAACTTTAACATGATCAGGCAGATTTTGTTCCTTTAACCAAGCATGCCTCCTAATTACAGAACCCGTAACTGTGGCTCTGCAGGAGGCCTCCAAAGAATCAAAACCACATTGCAAAGTATGTTTTCCAACTTGTTCTGCTGCATACAATAAATCCTGCATTTCCTTGTTTTCTGCACATTCAGAATTTAACAACATTTTCTGTTTAAGCAATCCCATGACATGTTGCTGATACTTAAGCATATGAAATTGACAGTTTAAGGCCCTTATAGCCAAAGTTGCAGATGTGTAAACCTTTTTTCCCCATCTATCCAGTGCCCTTGCATCTCCGTCAGATGGGGTTGGGTTTTTTGCAGTGGAAGCCTTAACTCCCTTTGGACCCTGTGAAATAGTTTCTGGGTCAGCAGCAGGGTTTTTAAAAAGAAATTTGTGTGAGTCAGGAACCCTGTAATATCTGTCAGGCTTAACAAGAGCTGGGGGTAAGGTGTCAGGGGTCAGACTAGAGTCTGAAAACACATCATCTGCAATGTCTAACACAGGTGGAATGGCTAGAGGCCTATGCTGAGGTAGTAAAAGAAAATCCCAGAGCCTCTTTTTAGATTCTGAAAAATCTTGGCTCTCCCAGTGGAAATGCTCCCTCATGGTATGCAAGGTTCCCCAAAGGAATAGTCCTCAGGAGGAGATGATGAAGGTATAGATACTTCAGCATCAGAATCCTCATAGGGGGAAGAGACTATTCCTGATCAGAAGAGGAATCAGAAGAAATAGAAACCTGATCTGAAGATTCATAGTCAGTGTCTTGCCTAGACCTCTTATCAGGAGGGGGATGGGAACCCCTGATCAAGGTAATCAAGTCTTCGGCCGTTGTGAGCATCTGTTTATTGGGCATAGAGGCCTGTCCACGTGGCTCTTGAGTTTGTTTCCTTGCGTTAGAAGGTGCTTTAGTCTTTGCCTTTGAAGTTGTTTTAATGTAAAGATGTTTAGGTCTGAATACACCCTCAGAAGCCAGTACCTGCTTAGCGGCTCCGGACCCATCTGAGGGATTAGCGTCCGAGGCTCCAATACCTTGAGTATCCAGCGGCATGGCTGACTCCACATGGGAGTTGGTAGGGGCCTGCGACTCTAAAGTAGCAGGTGTCAGGGGCTGCGAAAGCTCCTCACTGAGAACCGGTGAACTGGCGACTGGCTTAGGAGAAGCTTCGTCATTGGTTTTGGGCCTCGGTTGTTTTTATCTATCATTTTCTTTGCGTTTTTTGTAAACTCCAGTAGTCGGATGGCTATCCAATGACATTTCAGGATAATTAAACTGGCGTCCAAAAAAGTTTAAAGCAAAATCATACCGATGCTTAATAGTGCGTTGGTTAAATTTAGCACAAAACTGACAACCAGTAACGTTGTGATCAGGGCCTAGGCAAGGAATACAGTAAGAATGCAAAAATACAAGAAATACAATTATTAACTTTTTCTGACATCAGTCTGGAGCAAGAAAAAAGTTTCCCCAACGGGTTTAGCTTTATTGAAGACTTTGGATCTGAAACTCAAACACGAAAATCTCAGGAGTCGGCTAACTGGCACTTGCGAACTACTTCTGCTTCGGGCACCGCACGGCAAGAAAGACTGAAGAAAATGGTGTCAGCTGCTTCTTTTATACCCCTGATGACCTGACGTCAGGGAAGGGGTGACAGCAGCTGACGCAGGACCCAAGACTTTGGAATTCAGGCTGGCTGAGGGCAACCTGCCAGCAGGATTACCCAAATGTAATGACTGCAACAGTGAAGCACGAAGAACATCTATGTTGGTGTCTGCAGAAGACCTAGCTGACATCAAAAGGGGATGTGTCACTATATGTTTAAGCAGGCTGGAGCTCAGCGGCACCCATCTGCACAGTGCACCTCTCAGCTAAGCAGGGGGGTGTATCCAATGCTACTAAGTTTCATTTTGCTTCTAAGCACTTGTTTTAACTGGTTTGAGTGTGTTTGTGTGTCGCGCTGCTCTACTTAGCAGGGAAGGCAGTTAAAAAAACCCCAAAGAAACAAAAAAAAGGAAATAGCCTGTAAAAGCCAATCATGTATAAATTACTGATAACCCCTGTTACACTGGGCCATTCAAACCCCTCAATGATGTACCTGGCAGGTGGAATGCATCATAGTTAGCCAATCACACAGGCTGCATCTACAGCAAGCAGACTACTATAAATTATGCATACACCCTACAATCTGATTTCTCTCCCATATTCTGTGACATTGGAGTACAGGCCTGGGAATTTTAACTGACAGAATGCTAGGGGCTGCTGCCGCTCTGCTACATCTGTATGTGCTAGATGCTGAGGTCAGTTCTGCTGCTGCTGCTGACAATAGCCTAGACTGAGAAGGAGAAGAGTGTTCAGGCCCAGGGTAACCTTCCAGGAGCTGCATGAGCTGGAGATTGTAGAGCACTACAGGGTGGGCAGGGACTTACTACAAGAACTCACCAAGCTCTGCCACCCTCAAATCAGACCCAGAGCCAACAGAGGGGAACATATTCCAGTGGAAACAAAGGTATGTGGAGCCCTTAGAATACTAGCTACAGGTACTTTTCAAAGACTAACTGAGGACATGATGGGGGTCTCAGAGGCATCAGCATCCAGGGTACTCCACCAGTCCCTGGCTACCATGCAAACACATGCCAGTGAGGACATTTATTTATCCCGCAGCCCAGAGGAGAGGGCCAGCAGTATGCATCTCTTCTACCATGTAGCACACTACCTTGAGGTACTGGGTGCCACAGACTGCACTCATGTACACATCAAAGCACCACCCGGTAAGGAGGGTAGAGTCTATGTCAGTTGCAAGGGGTATCCCTCCATTAACTGCCAGGTCATGTATTATGAATGTGTGTGCTGCCAGCCCTGGCAGTTATCATGACTCCCATATCTGGCACGCATCACAGCTGTACCAGATATTTGCCAGGGGGGACATACCATACAGCCATCTACTGGGGGATGCTGGTTATGCACTAGAACCGTGGATGATACCCATCAGAAATGCACACACACCTACTGAAGAATGCCATAATAAGGCACATGCACAAAAACAAGGAACATCATAGAGCATGTGTTTGGGCTGCTCAAGTCATGGTTCTGGTACTTCAATATATCTGGTGAAGCCCCACAGTACTCTCCAGCCACATGTGCACTGATGTTCACAGTATGTGCCATGCTACATAATATGATCCTGTGGAAACAGCTGCAGCAGGATCAGCACAGGGAAGGGACACACAGCCCCCCCACACACATACACATACACACACACACACACACACACACACACACACACACACACACACACACACACACACACACAAACACACACACAGCCAATGTCTCCACAGCCACACACACAGGAAGACTCTGAGGAGGAACTCCCCTGAGCCTGTCCTTGTAGGCAGGCGTAGGCATGCCCAGTATGCCCTGGCCTTGGCCAAGAGGCAACACATAGTACATGCACTGGCAACCTAGAGTCCTAGGGACTGACACCTTATTCCGACTCACATACATAGTAAAAAGGATGCCATCCACACAACACAACCTGTACGTCAGCATGTACTGGCTGTGTACTGCATGCATCAGACAGAGTCAGCCCTGCAACACAGGTATCTCAACTGCTGCATTCACAAGGTAAGTCACTCTCCTTTACACCTAATGTACAGGATACTACATTATGGTAGTATATGTATGGATTTGCTGCATGTATGCAAGGGAATAGAGTGGGCTACTGGGCTACTTGCAGAGAACTAACAGTTAAGCGGGACAACATGTACTTTGTCCAGTATTGACTGTCCCATAATATGTATTAGGCCACAAGGCAGCAAAACCCACTTCAGTATCCAAGAAAAATGCCAAACAGTGGGATCGTAGGGCAGATGCATGATTGTCAATGCTAGAGTCCCCTATCCCCAATACATCAGTGTTCCCATACAACTGCAGTAACAGTATGTTTGTATGGCTATATCAGCAGACCACACAATCCCAGGGCTGTCCCAAACAATCTGGCTACATGTTCTAATTAACACAATATGCAGGGGTGAAAGTGTTATGTCTGTCTGCTGTTGATGGTGTAAGGAATCAAACCTCATGCTCTGGTGGCTGGTGTGGCTCAGTGGCCTAAGTACAGTAGCATGGTTGATGGTGTTCATGGTCCGAAGTTGGCTGCACCTACAACTTTTGCATGTGAGGTACTCCTATGACAGGAGTCCCACAGACTGTCAATATGCCCCAATCTGTTACTGCAAGACAGCTGGACAAAGCCAGAAATCATGGAGGGACAGTGGGACAAACCTACAGACATTATACATGCTCAGAGTAACCTAGAAGATGGCTAGCATAACAGCAGGTTGCAACAGGTCAGAATAGCAGCAGGATGTAAAGGCCATCACTTAACTGTGGCAGTACTTACAACAACTTAGTGGGATCCATGTGATAGTATAATACTGGAAAACACAACTGTATGAGGAACAGAGGAGATATATGGGGCGGAATGCAGGACATGTACAGTGAGGGGTGTACAGACTGTCACCCTGTGTGTGGTGTGACATCATGTACCCCAGTCACATCATACTTACAACATTTTAGAGCAGGAAATCTGGACAAAGCCATGAACAGTAGTGGGACAAAGGCCCAAATGTAAGGAGAAGGATTAACTACTGGCCAGGCAAATGTAGAAAGTACAGAGAATAACAGGTCATGCAGTAGCATGAGCTTCCTGGTGTGTATGAAGTCAGTAACTCAAATGTCTGGCGTTATTTCCTAATGTCAGTCTATATTGATTTGCCACGAATGTACCGGAAAATCACAATGCTATGTAAAATGTACTGTACATATGATGCAACACTCTGTACAGTCTATTACAATTTGTACAGTTGATAGGTATAAGTCATATAATATGTTCAGCACACAGCTGGGGAATCCCTTGGACAAAATATCAGGGAGGTGCTGGACTAGTGAAGCAGTTGCAGCAGCCAACTGGTTGCAGCACACAAAATCCCAGACGGAGTACAGGTAGGTCTGGCCTGGAGTCACCCTGTAAGTACTGACAGTCACACTGGGCATGCTCTTACACTTACCAAACACACAGCTACAGCAAAGTTGACAAACCGTGTTTTTTATACATATATATATATATTTATATATATATATATATATATATATATATATATATATATATATATATAGATAGATATATATCGATATATATTTATAAATATATGTACCTATATATATAAATATATATATATGGATCTACCTGACAACATCGACAGTGCATAACACCGACAATGACATCACCAACACCACATAATCGACAGTTCACAAACACGACACCTCATACACTCATTACATCATAACAACAACCAACAAACAAAACAAATCCCCTGTCCAAAAACCACACACACAACACAAGCATACCAAAATCCTAACAAACAAACACTAAACCTTACATACAAAACTATCTACAACCCTAACCGAAACCCTAACCCTAAGGTCCGTCACTATCGCACACTCACCTAACCCGCGCCCTAACCCTAACTCACTTAACCCGTCCCTAACCCAAAAAATATCACTACTGCACCCGTACCTAACCCGCGCCCTGACCCTAACTCACTTAACCCACCCCTATCCCTACAGACCGTCAACATCGCACATTTACCTTACTCGCACCCTAACGTCTGTCACTACCGCATACTTACACATCCTTTCCCCATCTCGGTGTTCTCCGCGTCGGTGTTTTCATCCGTCGGTCTTCTGACTTGCCGATCTTCTGGCGTCGGTGATTTCATTGTCGGTCTTCTCGTCTGTCGACGTTCTCAGGTAGACCCATATATATATATATATATATATATATATATATAAATAAATATATATGTATATGGGTCTACTGTTTTTCATCGAATACCACGTATTCGAAAAAGAGCAGTAGACCTCTCAAGTACAGGAAAGTGCACTTATTCAAAATTGCACTTTCGCAAACTCAGCTTCTGCAAATGGATCGCACCACAGTGGAGGACAGCAGGAAAACATGCTATGTCCTCCACTGTGGTGCGGTCGTTACGGACCTTAGGGTTAGGGCGCGGGTCATGGTAAGGGGATAGCCCTACTAGCTATCCCCTTACCATGACCTGCGCCCTAACCCTAAGGTCCGTGTCTGTAACTACTGCATTAAAGTCAGTAGTAGCCCATTCGCTGAAGCAGGTTTTGCAAAAGTGCACTTTTGATTAAGTGCACTTTCCCATAACCCAGGGTCTACTGTGTGAGTTCGAAGAAGTGTATTTTTGAACTTATACAGTAGACCCATATATATATATATATATATATATATATATATATATATATATATATAAATAAATGGATTCACTTTATATCCTCGAAATAATGAAATATCGAAATTCAGTATTTCAAGGCTATAAAGTCAAAACCTGAAAACAATGAAAACTCAGAAGTGCAAAATTCAAAATCGGGACAGCACCCCCCCCCCCACTTAAATATTCTAATTCCAAGGTCGCACTACATACAAACACACACAAAACACCACCACACAAGCTACAGTCTCCTCACACACATCACAACAACAAAACACAATAACACACACCACAGCCCCTTCCCAAAACCCTTAACAAATAAACACTTACCTGAATCCACAACAACAGCAAAACATCGGAATCGCTAATTCAAAATCTCTGGTGTGCAAGGTTTTGAATTTCTCGCTTCTGAGGTTTCATTGTTTTCAGGATTCCACTTTATGGGTTCAAAATACTGAATTTCGATATTTCAGTATTTTGAGCTTCTAAAGTGAATATATATATATATATATATATATATATATATATATATATATATATATATAAATAAATATATAAGCACATGTGCATATGTGTGTGGGGATGTACGAATGTGCACCCCACACACACAGAATGCTGGGGTTATCTGCACCTGCACACACATTTGTCTGATAACACAACAGGGCCGCATAACGACATTAACCACCCACCCACAGAACCCTGTGCCTGTGGAATGTCAACCTGTAGACAGACAATGGTGAGCAGGTGGTGTAATGTGCAATGGCTTTAACGCAGGACCTGGACATGCCATATTGTCACTGGCCAATTGTCCACCTAGCAAACTGCAACTGGACAGAAATGGCGATACTGTTAACTGTACACACATGGCAGGGGTATTAACAGGTACCCCACTGCTAGGACAGTAGATACAATAACAGCATAAAGCAAGTTCGCTCTGCAGGCCACATATGCTGTGTAATACAAGGCCACTTTGCATAGCCCACAAGTACTGTTGCTGCAGCCACATTTGCACCAGATGTAACAAGTGGCATATGCAATAAGTACTGTGAGGTATAGTGTGTAATAATAGGTAGGTAGGGGTTCTAATCTCACATCAGCCATTGTGTGTGTGTGTGTGTGTGTGTGTGTGTGTGTGTGTGTGTGTGTGTGTGTGTGTGTGTGTGTAGATCTGGCCTATGTCTGTGCAATGATCAATCATTTTCTGGCCCTGTGACTAGTGTCCTCCCCAGCATTGGCCCCCTTTACAAAGCCTGCTGATGTCATCCACCTCAACAGTACTGGCTGACAATTTCAAAACAGATAAGCTCTGTGGCGCATGCAATAAGTACACAGTGCTCTAGTGTATGCTAATAGATAGGTTTTCCAAACTCACAACAGGCAACTGTGTGTGTGTGTGTGTGTGTGTGTGTGTGTGTGTGTGTGTGTGTGTGTGTGTGTGTGTGTGTGTGTGTGTGTCTGTGTGTGTGTATAAATATATCCCCTTGCAGCAGTGTACACATGCCTGTCTCACCTATCTCTTTGTAATGGTTATACATTTTAAGGCCCTGTGACTACCTGCCAGCCTCCCCATGGTCTCCTTTACAAAGCCTGCTGATGTCATCCACCTTAACAGCACGGGCTGACAATCGCATAACAGATAAGCTCCATGGCACATGCAATAGGTACATAGTGCTCTAGTGAATACTAATAGAGTAGGGGTTCTAATCTTAATAAAGACAACTGTGTGTGAGTGTACAAATATATTCCCATGCAGCAGTACACATATGGCCATATGGGTATGCATTTTCCATGCATTTTACTGCCCTGTCAGTAACTGCACACCCTAAATAGCCCACATCTACTTAGGCATAAATGCTATCTGCCACCACCTACATTTGTATGTACAGAACACCCATGTGATACGTATCAAGGGTAGCAGGTCTTGTCACAGGGTATGCATGCATGATCACACTGACTTCCTCCATTGTCCCTGACACACTATTCTACAGATATGCACCTAGATAACCATGCACATATACAGCCATACCTTGCTGATGTCATGTGTCTCCTGTGCTGCCACACTATCCTGTGCCTCTGTATTGCCACCAGGTCTCCATAGCTTAGCCACTCAGACCCCTGGAAAAGAAACATACACAATTCTGTGAGACACCTGTCATTCTCTAACACTACCACCAATCTAACATCATGGTACACAAAGTCTGATGTGTACTTATGACACATGCCAGCATACAGCACCTGTCATGGCATAACACTACCGCACTGCAAAACTGCATGTAATGTATTATAGTCACCCTGTGCATCAGACACATATTTACATGTCCCTGTATCAATATTATGAATGGCAGGAATGTGGCACAGGTATCATCACATGTACAGGGTGTGGTGTGGGGGTGCCAGAAGCCTAGGCTGCAACAAACAGTTGACAGCATGTGTGGGAGTCAAGAAGGGGTGCTGGCTAGCTGGAACATGGATAGGTGCCATGTGTGTCTGTTTCAGCTGTGGACCGTACATGGCAGAGTGGACAGTTCACCTTCTCCGGCCATGAACATAAGAACTGGCTCTGGCCACCATGCCCAGGGTCAGATGTGGTGCTAGTAGCTGATGGTGACTGGTGTCTGTTGGGTGCCTGTCCCCCACAGGACCACCCAGGATCACGTGCCAATGATCTGCCACATCATGGTGTGGACAGCACATTCCCTTCTGTAGTGCTGGAGGTACTGCCACTACTGGTCCGTGAGTGTGCAAGGCCACGTGGACTCTCAGCAGTTGGTGTTGCTGACCTACATCCACTTGTCTGATGCTGAACTCCAACCAGATGTTCCAGTACAGACAACATGTAGTCAAGGACTGACAATGTCTCACCCCACCATCTAGCCACAACATCAGTGAAACAATCCATGGCATCACCAATGTGGTGGAGGGAGTCATGGATGCCAGACTGTGCTGCATCCATAGTCCTGAGCATCCATCTGGTGTTGCATTTGGAACATGTCTGTGCCTCCATGATGGACAGAAACATGTGTCGAGTGACGTGAGATGTGACACCTGTGAAAGGTGATGGATGGGCAGCAGTCCTCCTTCGAGCACCCCTGTCAATCTGCCTGTGTGGAACCTCACCAGCTCTCTGGCTATGGCCAGTGTCTACATTCACTGATGCCATAGTTGCCACACTCTCCTGTTTGATGTCACCACAGTCTGGCTGCCCGATATTTGTGGCCTCAGGGGCCTGGGTATGTGTAGGCATACTGACTGTGTGCAGGGACACTGGGGGCAGGAAGAGGTATATCAACCCATGGGACATATTAACCCCCAACAACCCCACCTGTGCCTCAGTATGGCCACCATCATCATCAGAGTCCAATGAGACACTGACATCAGGTTGTGAGGGGAACAGACTAAAACCCCTATGTACACCTGTGAGGAGGAAGACAAAATAAGTACATTACTACCTGCACTATTATGTATGGTGATCCACACACACACACACACACACACACACATACGGCTGAGGAGCCACAACTACATTACACATATTACATCTTATGTCTGATCCCATCCACAACACACAAACAGACTCCAACATCCACAGACAAGACAGGCCCTTATAACATGCACTGCAGCTACGTCCGATTAATGTTGCCAGTACTATACACCTGTGAGATAAGCAATATGTTACTTTATCTGATAGACCTACACTTAAAACACAGTGTACCCATCTTCAGCATACTATGTCAGTTATAGTATCACTACCTCAGGTATGTACCATCTCCATGTTGTGTGTGAACAGGCATCTGTGAGTGATTGCCTCCTGTATATAGACCTTCTCAGCAATAAGTGCAAATGTTACTGCTCCTGCAAATACACAATTATGATTAGCCATTCAATGCACTTCAGTTAATCCCTCTGAAATAGAACATACAAGTATTGTACTCTGGCTAAGCATAACAGTTGTGCCTAGGTCAAAATGGCAGCCCTTAACATTCTTAGGGTATATATGATCCATAAGACAACAGTAACACACTTACGAGGTACAGGACCTTGGACTCCAGCCACACTTGACATACCTATGGAATTGTGAGGGAGAGGTATTGTCAGCAATACCAAATGTGGCATTTTTACAGGGTAATATGTGTGTATATCAACATGTACAGTAGCTAACATGATACTGCCTACATTTCTGACATTCTGAGTATGTTTGCACAACTGAGCGTTAAAACCAAACTGCCCCTCCTCAATGCAGATAGATCTGACACCCGTGTACTGGTATGCAGAGGTTGCCACAGTGATTGCTACAATATTACAGTGATGAACAACACAGGAAGTCTACCTGGATGCTCCTCTGATGTGGATGCTGTGGCACCCACCTCCACAATGTATGGGGTGATGAATGGTTGAGAGCCAGTGGATGCACCCAGATTTGCCAGGAATTCCTCTGTGGCCAAGAGTGGTCATTCTGCTGCAGGCCCTCCATTGGTGGCAGCACAGTCCCTGGCCACAGTGGCTGCCCTTTGCTGTGCAGCATTGACCCCATATGTTGCCCGGTGTCGGACCTGCTCGTAAGTTCTGTCTTGTAGCCCTATTTGGTTGACTGCTGTGACAAGGTCAGCCCATAGTGCTGCACATTGTTCATGATGCTGGCAACTCCTGGACAGCAGAATGTTATGATGCAGTCTGGGGCCATCCAGGATAACATTGTTTTCAGCCTCTGAAATTGGTGGGTGCCTCCTTTGATACATCCGTTCTGAAAGAGATCAAGAGGGGAATACATCACAGGACCAGATACATGGATATCCACTATGTACAGACCCTGCACAACAAAAATGGCCTGCACTATCCACTGCTACCTCCCTCTTCATACCCTGCAGTCTATCAATACAATATGTATGTGGCTATCACCAACATAGTAGCAATACCGGTTATGTCCTTGTGTGCAGTGACAGAGTCTGCTGTATGTCTCCACACCCATCAATGCCATCTACTGTAGGGTGTCCTCTATGGGCAAAGTCCCACTACTATGTCATACAGCCACTGTCAGACAAATAGGTGTGTGTTATTACAAGTATATGGGGAGAGTCCAGCAACATGAGTGTACCACAATGACAGACAACAATGCAAACCTGCTGTAGCTTATCTTCCCTGTAGGCATCATACCTGTACAGTACACAGATGTTTCCAGAAAGTTTACATGTGCCTGATATATGTGGTCCTTTTGGCACAAATATGTGAATGTCTGGCAAACAGTTGGCCAATAACTGATGGTCATTGTCAGAATATGAAAGCAAAATTAATCTGAGCCACCACGCTGTAGTATGATAAAAATCTTGTTTAATAAATGTATAAAACAAATAAAACATTATGTGAGCACTTTCGGGTTTAAATCCCTTCTTCAGATATTACACAAACTATTAACACAGCTTTTTAAAATACTTACTAACCAATAAAATTCAGTACTGAACCCTCCTCATCTTGAGGGCCAGTTTAATAGAAACAACCCCATTCATACCAGAAGGTCTATCTGCTGAGAACTCTATTATCCATTTACTTTCATAATATTCAGTTAAATTACCTACATCACCTCCTCTCCTTGACAGTTTTACATTCTGTAAAACCATAAATTCAAAGCTATGTCCATTGTTGTCCTTAACATGCTGGTATAAGGCATTATGTATATTTCCTAACTATATTGCTGACATATGCTGTAATATTGTATTCTTCAGTTTACAGTTAGTTTTTCCAACATAAAATGAAAAACATTGTTTACACTGAGTCAAATATATAACATCTGTGGTCTGACAGTCTGCATACTGCCACGAACAAACACTTCTAGGAATCCAAACACTATCCAAACGACTGAAACCACGAAAAGATTCCAAGAAGAAAAACTGTGACAGGATCCAATATTAAATAAAAAACACTGTTTATTGTCCAAAATAACAAGATATTGAGCGCTTTCACCTACAATACGTAGGTTTCATCAGAACAACCAGAAATCAATTAAACACACTTTTATACCTTGATTTCCCGCCCATTATACCAATTAATCACTTAACCAAACCTATTACTTTTGTAACAATCAAAATGTTAAAAAGAACTAGTCCTATTGATATCAAAATTCTTTCTTGTGAATACAGAAATAACAATATATTCTAAATACAAAATAGTATAATTCGCAAGTACATATAAATAATTCCAACATTTATAAAAAAAATATAAAAAATGTATAAAAAATACACTACATACTTCATTCTATATTTGTCTAAAAATAACACTGGCTGCACTATAAACAAATGAGCTGTCCTCCATGTTTTCACCAGTAAGGAGAGAAGAAGTACATAAAATACATTCTGAACTGGCTATACGTAAGGGGGAAATCACCCAACTGCTTGAACTGATGACACCGCCCACTATCTTGTTCAACAACGTGCCTCAGGGGAACGTTACACCACGGTCGGAAACCGGAAGTGGAAGTTCTGCGGTTATACCTAATGGACAGTGTGGTATGGAGGACAAGGAACATGCTGCAACAGTAACCTCTTATGAGAACGGAGCCTTACAGCCAAGGGAGGATTCAAACAATAAATCTATGGACTGTGGCAACGTTTCGGAGGATGTGTATTTAATTTCAGGGGCCAAACCAAAACGCTTACCACCCACTAGGACATATGCTACACAAGTGGGTCTCAAAGTGGTTATCAACCACGGCAACAGTGGTAATGGTCAGTACAAGATTCCGGACTATGGCAACAATAAATCTGGTAATAATGTGAATATTTTAGACAAGTTTTTGAATTTGCCTTATGACTTCAAAGATGTAAATCAACACAGAGAGAATAATAATGGAAGTCATGAGAAACATGGTACGTTAAAAGACATTATTTATAATTTTGGTAAAAAATTGAATACAATTAAGGCATTACAAATGGACAATTTATATTTGCGAAAATGTATAGACAGTGGTATCATACCTATGGGTTTGCATTTCTTCAAGCAACCCATGGGTGTTGAACTTAATGAAAGAAATATACAGATTTGTAATCAAATGTTTGATAATTTTGGTAAACAGTTTATTGCATGTAATGATAGTAAGCTTAGTATGATATTAAAGGAAGTGGAGGAACTTAATATTTCTATTACAAATGATTTATTGTATCCGCAATGGGAGGATTTGCATTCTAAACAGTTCCAGTATGTGGAAAGTAGCTGTAAAAAAATGTTTGACAGGAAATGCAAAAAGTATCTCAGAGATTTGAGACAGTATGAGAATCAAACTGCCTACAAATGGAATTATAAATAATATTATAGAAGTGAAAGAGGTACGAGTCGAAGGGAACCAGTCAATGGTGACTGTGGTACTGATTACATTAGTGAAAAGTTATATAGTGAGGATTTTTTGGAAAAGCGAGATTATTGGAAGGGGAACACACATCAGGGATATCAACAGTGGGTTCAGGGGGGAGGGGGGAAGCATCATCATTACAATTACAGACCACATGCCAGATGAAACATACTGACAGTGATGAAGGAAGTATATTTATTGATGGTGTCACTTACAGCTTTGGAGACTACAAAATTTATAATTATACTCAGTGTCCTGTACATATTGAACATTTTCAGATTTTGTCTAAGGGAATTAAATTCATACCCCGGAAAAGATTCAACATAGTTGACACACTAGTAGAATTCAAGCTTTATTTAAGGAAATTGAACTTGGGGGTATTTTTTAAAATGATAGAGCAAGTGACATTAGACATGGAAGTTTAAAGAAAAAAAGTAATTTTACACCACCTATGCACAGCACATTGGCCGCATTTGAGAAGGTAGTGACCAAACAGATTTATGGATTACACAATAAAATTAATAAATATAGTATGAAAAGTAATTGGAGTTATGATGAAGATAGACTTTTAGCTAACCTATGTGATGCTAATAACATTAGAATTCTGACCTCTGATAAAGGTGGGGGTGTGGTGTGGTTTGACAATGATGAATACATTCAGAAGATATTTGATATACTGAATGTATCAGAACAATATGAGGTATCTTCTCTGAATCAAATTAACATTTTGCACGGGAGAATAGACTTGTTTTTGGAAGAATTCTTATTAGATGGACGTATTGAAGCAGATTTGTACAGGTTTTTGAAGGTGGAGTGTCCAGTATTGGCAACTATTGTAGGTATTCCAAAAATACACAAAAATGTATTCAATCCCCCATTCCGGCCTATAATATCTGGAAGTAGGAGCAAAACCTTTCCTTTTGGTAAGGTTATAGATCAGTGGCTGAAACACATATACGTAAAAGTACCACACTTAATTAAAGATTCTTGGGACTTTTTGGGTAGATTTAAACAAGATGCATGGAACACGAACATGATGTTTGTGACCATTGATATAAAAGATCTATTCTCCTGCATACCTCGTAGTGAGGGTGTTACAAGATTTATAAACAGTGTTAGAAAATATTCCCAGTATGAATGGGACAGAACTGAACTCATAGAAGAATTTATAAATATAGTCCTGGACAACAACTATATATATTTCGAAGGAGAATATTATAAACAAATTTCAGGAGTGGCTATGAGGGAAGCTTGTGCCTCCATATATGCCAATCTTGTTTTGTTAGATTGGGAAAATGAATACATCATTAGTAGTCCCTGGATGGAATATATAGGTTGTTATGTTAGATTTTTGGACGATTTGTTCATTCTATGGAAAGGGACAGAAGTATTGTTGAAACAGTTTATAGAATACATCAATGGATGCAGTCCATTTTTGAAATTTATGCATAATTTCAGTCGGACTGGCATTAATTATTTGGATACCTACATTTTCAACGATGGAAGTAGGTTCCAATCCAAAATATACAGAAAAGATACGTTCTGTAATTCATATCTGGAATATTCTAGTAACCACCCCATACACAGAAAAGAAGTATTCTGAAGCGGCAGTGTATAAGGGCGGCTAGAATGACATCCCGTAAGGAAGACATGATTAACGAAATCAAGTTTATAGGTGACCTATTTTTAGGAAGAGGATATCCTGGACACTTAGTAAAGGATATTACAGAATATGTATCGAATGAATGGGGGAAGAAAGATGTACCTCTTTTGGGTATTGGTATCACCATACCCAATAATAAAAGTGGAACAAATGATGGTTACCAAAAGGCTTGCATTTTAGGATATAGCTAATATGCCGGAGAAATAAGAAATATAATAGACAAGAACTGGAATATTTTAACAAGTGATGAAACATTGTGTGGCAAAATAGAGGAGAAACCAACTTTTGTCTATAAAACTGGGATGAACATTAAAAGAATGATAGAAATTAGAAGTACTAACAAATGGGGAAGGAATATTAGTAAGGAAGGTACAAAAAAATTTGGACACTGTAATCAGTGTTCATATATAATGGAGGAAGAGCAGATATCTTTGGATAACAATATGGGAAGTAAAATAACTTTTAGTAAAGGAAATTGTCAAACACAACATGTGGTATATTTAGGGAAATGTACCACATGTTCTAGTTTCTATGTTGGTAAAACAGATAGAAGATTGCGGAATAGAATTTATGACCATCTATACTGTATAAAAAAGAAAGATAGGAATAATGCATTATATAGGCATTTAGAAGGAAGTGTTGGATGTGATATGTTCAAGTTTGCCATATTGGAGGTGGTTAAGAGTAATCCTAGGGGAGGGGATGTAAAGGCAATACTGGGGGAAAAGGAAATTAAATGGCAGATCAGATTGAATGCTGGTTGTACCCCTGGTATTAATGAACACATTCCCACTAAACCTCTCATTAGGGTTTAGTTTCTGTTTATAGTGCAGCCAGTGTTATTTTTAGACAAATATAGAATGAAGTATGTAGTGTATTTTTTATACATTTTTTAAATATTTTTTATATATTTTTTTTATAAATGTTGGAATTATTTATATGTACTTGTGAATTATACTATTTTGTATTTAGAATATATTGTTATTTCTGTATTCACAAGAAAGAATTTTGATATCAATAGGACTAGTTCTTTTTAACATTTTGATTGTTACAAAAGTAATAGGTTTGGTTAAGTGATTAATTGGTATAATGGGCAGGAAATCAAGGTATAAAAGTGTGTTTAATTGATTTCTGGTTGTTCTGATGAAACCTACGTATTGTAGGTGAAAGCGCTCAACATCTTGTTATTTTGGACAATAAACAGTGGTTTATATTCAATATTGGATCCTGTCACAGTTTTTCTTCTTGGAATCTTTTCATGGTTTCAGTCATTTGGATAGTCTGCATACTGCGTCAAAGAATATTTTTTCTTTGTAATGGGATGAATAAATAAATTTTCTTTTTTAATATATTGGCATGCCTTATAATACTTACATGGAAAAGTTCCCAAGCATTTAGTAGGAATGGGTTTAGTTATAGGTCTCTCTGTACATAATAATTTTTTTAAATTTTTAATATGCTTAAAACAAAACTGTGGTTGTTGAGTAACAATCTTTTTTAATTGTTCATCCATCTGTAAAATTCCCCAATTTTTCCTAATAATATTACATACACACCCTATATAGTTTCCATATTTCAAAGCAACTCTTAAAGGTTGTTCATTTGACTTATAAGTTTGTACATTATCATTATTATTAATGTTACCATTTGAGAACCATGGCTGTGCCCTATTAGACCTTTCTTGATCACATTGACTAAGTGCTTGTTGCACCTTATCATATTTATACCCTCGGTCATAAAAATTCCTTACAAGTTCAGATGATTTTTCTTTATAAGCCTGATCACTAGTGCATAGTCTAAATGTTCTATAAAATTGTCCTTTTACTATATTATTAAAAAAGAAGTTATGTACTCACCATAACGTTCCATGTTTGTAGTCCATCTCGCCCTTCATTCTTACATATGGGTTCGGAGCCAATCCTCGGCTCCAACTTGGCCGATTACAAAGCTCAAAGTCTCTTAGTTGGCTCGTGGCAAGGTAGGTATCTTATAGTGCACTAATAAGAATCCCCAGATCTTGTTTGCTGCTGACTATAAAAGTGACAGAAAGGTTTTCCACAAGGAACAACAAAGATGAAAGGTCTCCACCCTACCAAAAGCAATACTATCCTGTCTTCAGATCCCCCAAGGATACCTGGACGTGGGTAGGTGGGTGGGTTTGTAAGAATGAAGGGCGAGATGGACTACAAACATGGAATGTTATGGTGAGTGCATAACTTCTTTATGTTCTGTAGTCCTATCTCGCCTTCATTCTTACATATGGGACACCGTCCCTAGCACCATTTTCTCGGGTGGCTCACGGGAATATACACCTAAGAACTGTGGAACCAAAGGAGGCTCTACCCCTTGAGGTCAAATCCAATTTGTAATGAGTAATAAAGGTATGAGGGGTAGCCCAAGTTGCTGCTGCACAAATACTGTCAATTGGAACTCTGGCTTGAAAGGCAACAGATGTGGATAGGGATCTTGTGGAATGAGCCTTAATTTTAAACTGAAGGTTCTTTCCATTGGAAGAGTAGATAACAAAGATACAGTTGAAAATCCAATTAGAAAGAGTTACTTTAGAGACTGGCAAACCTATCCTGGTTTCAGAAAAGGATACGAACAATTGGTCTGATTTTCTAAATTCCTTAGTTCTATGTAGGTAGAACTGTAACTGTCTGTGAACATCAAGTTGATGAAATTTATATTCTGCACTCTTTGAATGATTAGGAAAAAATACCGGCATTTCGATAGTTTGGTTCAAATTAGACTGACAGCAAACTTTAGGGATGAAGGAAGGGTTTGTACGAAGGGAAACTCTGTCTCTATGAAAAATCAAGTAAGGAGGTTTGACTGATAGTGCTTGCAACTCTGACACCCTTCTAGCAGATGTAATAGCTACTAGAAAAATGGTTTTCCAAGACAGAAACGTCAGTTCACATGAATGCACAGGTTCAAAATGTGGGGAAGTAAGTTTGGACAGAATGAAATTTAGATCCCAAGGAGATACAGATTCCTGAAAGGGAGGTTTCAGTAAGGTAGTGCCTTTAAGGAAAGTTTTACACAATCTGTGAGCCATCAGATTAGGCTCATGTTGTCCCAAATGAAAATTGAATATCGCTGCCAGTTGAACTTTAATTGTAGCAGCAACTGATCCCTGATGGAAAAGTTTGGTTAGGAATTCTAACACCAAGGGGATGGATGCTGTGTAAGGATCTACATTTTTCTCTTTTGCCCAGATAGAAAATCTTCTCCGTTTGCTAGCATATAAATTCCTCGTGGAAGGTTTGTGGGAAAACATGAGGGCATGGGTCACTGCAGGTGAAAAATCATGAAGTCTGACTAGGGATGGAAGTGGAGCAGCCACGCTGTCAAGTTGAGGGTGTGGAGGTAGAGGTGAAGGGAACCTGACGTGTGTCAAGAGGTCTGGAACTGGGTCCAGAGCCCATGGATCATCTAGGAGATGAGGCCCGAGAAAGGGGAACAAAATCTGACGAAGCCAGTAAGGAGTGATCAGAATCATTTTGCTTCCAAAGGACTTTGCTTTCTGGATCACTTTCGATATGAGCGGAAAGGGAGGAAATGCATAAAGAAGTCCCGGAGGCCAATTGTGAACAAGTGCGTCTCTCTGTGACTCCCCTGGAGGGGGGATAAGGGAGAAGTAGCTGCTGCATTTGGCATTGATTGGACTGGCAAACAGATCATAGCAATGCTGTCCCCATTTGTGGAAAATCTGTTCTGCTACTTTCTGATTCACAGACCACTCATGCGGCATCAAAATTGCCCTGCTGAGCTCGTCGGTTATCACATTGGTTGTTCCCGGGATATGCGTTGCTACTAGAAAGAGCTGGGAAGATATTGTCCACTGCCAAACACGAAGAGCCTCTCAACAAAGGGGGCAAGATCTGGTTCCTCCTTGCTTGTTTAGATACTATACCACTGACATATTGTCTGACTTGATCACTATCATCCCTAGAGGAAGAAAGTTGTGAAGTGCTTGCAACGCTAGTAGCACTGCTCTCATTTCTAGGACACTGATATGCAAGTGAGCCTCATGACCTTACCATGTGCCTTGGAGAGTCCTGCCTAGATAATGCCCCCCCACCACCCTATCTGGGAGGCAGCCGAGGTCACAGTAGCAATGGGTTGGCGAGGAAGGAAAGGTGTTCCTGTCGTCAGTTGATTGGGCTGAATCCACCAACAAATGTCCTTTTTGCAAGATTCCATTATGAGAATATAATGAGACAGAGACAGTTGTTGAAGAGACCACTGGGAAAAAAGTAGCCATTGAAGAATTCGCATATGCAATCTGGTTAGTGGTACTAGAGTTCTGGTAGAAGCCATGGTCCCTAAAAGTTTCAGCACTGTCTTGGCCTTGACTTTTTGTTGAGGAAGTAAGCTGTACATCTGTTGTCTGAGGTTTTGAATTCTGTCTGCAGGAAGATGAGCCATCATGGCGACTGTGTCTATTTCTGTGCCTATAAAAGTCACAAATTGAGAGGGTGACAAGGTAGACTTTTCTCAATTATCATAATTCCTAGCTGGGTACAGAGCTGGATGGTCGAATCCCTGGCTTGTAGGAGTAGGTGCCTGGTGGTGGCAGTCAGGAGCCAGTTGTCCAGGTACGGAAAGACTTGGAATCCATGATGTCTCAAGTGAGCTGTCACTAACGCCATGCATTTGGTGAACACCCTAGGGGCTAGGGTGAGACCAAAGGGCAAAGCATGAAATTGGTAATGACTGGCTCCCAGCTGGAAGTGTAGATGACTCCTCGATGGTCTGTCCATTTTGATGTGGTAGTACGCACCTTGGAGGTCTATGGAGCACATCCAATTGTCTTTCCCTAATAGCGGGAGTATAGACTGCAGGGTTACTATTTCGAACTTGGACTTCTTTACTGATTCATTTAGTTTGCTGAGGTCCAAAATGGGCCTCCAGTCCCCTGTTCATTTTGGCATTAAAAAGAATCTGGAGTATGTTCCGAATCCTATCTGGTCTCAGGGGACGGTTTGGATGACTCACTTCGAAAGCAACTTTTGAACTTCTACGGTTGCTTGATCCCTGTGATTGGGTGGAACATCTGGGATCTTCTTGGGGGTGTGGGGTGGAAGAAAAAAGGGTGTGTAGTATCCTCTGGTGATTATTCTTTGTGCCCACTTGTCTTGGGTGATGTTGAGCCAGGCTTCTGGATACAAAGATAAACAACCCCCAACTGGCTCCAGAGAAGCACAGCCAAGCCCCACATCAGGAGCGCTGAAAGGGACAGTCACGAAAGGAATCACGGCCACCCTGATTTTGTGGACCACCCCTGCCTCTAGGGCGATGTCTACATTAGCTCCTCCTCCCCTGCCTCTGAAGGGAGGAATCACCCTGTGTGTCAGATTTCATGAACCACATTTTACTGCCTCTCTGACCCTTGGGGTATGGTCTAGAAAGGATGGTAAAACATACTCCCATAGCAGAGAGAGTTTTCCCTTCCTGTTCACACCTGGTGAGTGTATCTTTTACCTTTGGGCCAAACAAAGAGGAACCATTGAAGGGGGCATTGGTAAAAGTTGATTTAAAGGGCTCCACAAAACTGCATAAGCGCATCCAAGACTGTCTCCTAAGGGAAACCCCTGAACCCGCTGCCCTACTCGCTTCATCTGCTGCATAGGAGATCAGCCTCATGGAGGAGTTAACAATGGAGTTTAAGGTGGACAAGTTAGCAGTAACTTTCTCAGGGACTCCTTCAGTTGATGTACCTTGGAGAGTATCTCCTAGCTCCTTTAGGAGATCTCTTTGAAGCCTAGTGAAATGTGTGAGGTAATTCAGTGATCTGAGAGTAAAAGTCACTGAAGAGAAGATACGCTTCCCATATCTATCCATCAAACGAGACTCCTTTTTCGGCGGATGGACAGATGTAGAAGTCTCCGCTAGTTCCTTCTTTGTGGCTGCTGCCACCACCATGGCATCAACAGACACATCTTTGGTTAAGAACTCTTTCTGTTTGGGGGCTGAGGGAAGTTTGTTGGGTCTTCTGGGGACTGGTTCCATGGCATCAGGAGTTTCCCACACCTTTCAACTAACTAGGTCCAGGAGGTCATCAAAAGGTGGAGACACCCAAGAGGCTGAAGGTTGAGACCTGAAAGCCTTCAGGTACACTGATTCCTCATCAGAATGGGTGACAGTGAGCCTCTCTGCTTTAGGATTTCTAAGATATCTACAAAGGAGATATCATCAGAGGACAACCTGGGGACCCTTCTGACTCCTCAAGGTCAGTGTCTGAAGTGATGGACTCATCTGGGGAGTCTACATGATTCCTCTTGCATGTTCTCTTCCGAGGGAGCTCCTCAGAAGGGTATTCTGAGGAGGTCTCGGAAGACTGGGGGCCACCCAACGGGGGCTCCTGAGGCAGTGGGTCTCTGCTGTCAAGAGAGAGAGAGAAGGT
The DNA here is from genome assembly GCF_019279795.1 of Protopterus annectens. Classification (NCBI taxonomy): domain Eukaryota; kingdom Metazoa; phylum Chordata; order Ceratodontiformes; family Protopteridae; genus Protopterus; species Protopterus annectens. The sequence continues at coordinate 378,001,313 of NC_056734.1, read as the reverse complement.
GCTGAGACAGAGGTCGGTGCTTGAGGGGGAAGAGTATCGGTACCCTTGTGCAGAGCTGATGACCGAGACAGCACGCTACTCATCATCTTGAATGCAGATCTCTCCGGCTCCGAGGATAGCCCCGGTTCTGAGGAAACAGAGGTAGTCCTCTGCACCAAAGCGATCAGCTCCAAGATGGAGGTAGGGTCCAAACTCAACCTAGCCGACGCACCGAGAGGTAGGCTCGGCACCAAGGAGGTTCGGGTCCAAGCGTCCCTGTCAGGACCGACTGGTGAGCTTCAGCTCCTAGACACCAAGGACGGTGCTGAAAGTGTCGGAGTGGAACCTGGCTCTGAGACAGCCACAAGGGGTGCTGGAACCGAGAGTTCCACAACAGGTGGCACTGAAAACTCCAGCTCCAAAGGACCAACATGGCATGGAGAAAGAACAGCAACAGGGAGAATGGTCTTAGATGGCTCCGAAACTGACTGGGTTGGAGCCAGCAACAATTTTGGTAAAGCAGACAACTTCAAAAGTCTAAGCATTACTCTCTCTACATCCTCTTCCAAAAGGCTCTTGGAGTTTCTGAATGACAGGGTAGGTGACCTAGATCTCTGTAATATGGGAGATCGTAAAGTTGGGGAGACCGGCAACAGCTCTCTAGACCAGCTCTAATGCAATTTTTCAGTAGTCGGCTCAGAAAAACTTGGGGCTGACACTGCAGTGTCAACATCGATAACCTCGAGCAGCTCCGAGGACAGTGGAGCTGAAGAGATAGAAGGTTTATCCAATTTTAATGTTTTCTGAGGAGGTCCAGACAAAACAGTCAGTGCAGGCAAATGTTTCTTTGCTGACTTGACCTTCTCTTTCTTTGAGGAGGGAGACTTGGAAGATGATGAAGAACTGGCTAAGTCCTCCTCAAAAGAAGGCTTAAGGAGACCTTTCAGTATTAATTTGTTCTTCCTTTCTTGGAAAACTCTGGAGCTGAAGGAGTGACAGAACAAGTTTCCTGTAGATGAATGGCTCGGAGGCAGTAAACGCAATTACTATGTCCATCAGTAATTGACATTTTTGGGATCACTTTAGGCACTTTTTAAAACCCAAAGATTTATGATCTTTGGACTCCTTTGACATGCTTAGTACAAGCAGAACTTCTATAAAGGCAGAAGAGATGACAAAGTCCTCTAACTTAAACGGGCCTCGCCCTGTAAGAAAACTACACACAAAAACACAACTGAGGACTACGTCCTCTATCTTAAATGGGCCTAGCCCCACAAGATAACTCACACACATGAGAAAACAACAGAGGACTAGGTCCTCTAACTTAAACAGGCCTAGCCCTGTTGAGGAAAAAAAAAACACCAGAAAAGTTAAATAGAGGACTAGGTCCTTTAAATTAAATGGACCTAGCTGCTGGGAAACAGGAAAGAAGCTAATTCAGAAAAATACTACAAACTGTAAATTTAAACAGGCAAAAAACTAGCCAATAATAGTAAACGACTCTGTACACAATATACTATTCTATTGAAAACTGGAAAAAACAGGGTACTAACACAAATGTGGACCTACACTAAATAGGAAAACTAAGTCAAACTAGCACAGAGAAAGGATACCACTCAGAGACCAAATATGGGCCTAGGATGGCCAACAAATTCTCAGCAATAACTACAGAAAAAAATTAGCAAAGACACACTATTATTATTTACCTATTCAAAACTATTACTAAAACTATGTAAACTAAGCTATCTTATAAGCAGAAATATCAATAAGAGCTATGATAATAATGAAAAATATGCAACTTGGCCACGGCCAACCAAAAAGCACTTCTGAACACGTAGATGCGGCAAATGAGATCTGGAGATTATTACTAGTGCACTATGGGATACCTACCTTGCCAAGAGCCAACTAAGAGACTTTGAGTTTTGTAATCGGCCAAGTTGGAGCTGAGGATCATCTCCAAACCCATATGTAAGAATGCAGGTGAGATAGGACTACAGAACATCAAATGTCTGGGGTGCATGCTGTCTTGGAGTAAAAGGATATTTTGCCAGCATTCTTTTCTATATAGAGTAGTTTCAATTTTATTCTCATCATTCATGTATAGACGAACATCAAAAAAATCTACTGACTTATCTGAATGTATGACCTTAAACCTTAGAAAATCTGTTGTTGTTGTTTCCAGAAACATTATAAATTCAGTTAGTTCATCAGTAGTGCCCCTCATAGCAGAAACACATCATCAACAAAACAAACTTAATATTTCAATTGCTCCTGTGATGGCCGTGCCCTGGCCCAGCAATAAAACAGTCTCAATCCTCACCACTAACACCAGAGAGGACATCTCATATGAGAGGAAAGGATAACCAATACACACAGTAAAGTGCAATTTCCCTTAAGAGCACACAGAGATCACAGTCAGTCTGGGGCTAGTCGCTCCTTTGCTCCCCAGGTCTCCAATAAGACTCCCCACTGGCACAACTATAGGGTCCACATCTAAGCCTAGCGAGCAAGCTAAAATCTCCAGCACCCTCTCTGTCCAACCAGTGCTTTGTGTCCCTGCCCAAGTAGCTGACACATACACTTTGAGATAAAAGTCTACACAACCACACAGACACGTCTGGGGAAGGCTGACACAGGTTCTCCAGCTGTGCCCCTTTTTACCCAGACTATACGGTAGTCCCAGCTGCCACCACCCACTAATAATTATCAGCTACTTAAAGGCCCTTAAAAGGGTGCACAATTATTACTGTGCAATAGTATTATTATTATTATTGGTAGATGTAACTAAACAGTCAAAGCTTATCTGGAGTGACCTGGACAGTAAACTCTATAAATATGCAATGTACTCTAGAGCTTAACTTATCTCTACATAAACCAGCCACAGTTAGAAGTTTTTAAAATATTTAATAATAAATAATTAATAGCACAAGACAATACTTTCTACTACACAATGTTAGTCAAAAGTTCAGAGATCACACAAAAATACTTAAAATAAATAAATAGTACAGTTCTGACATCACAGAAATATTCTTAGTCTAAACGTTCTAATTCCTAGCTATTGCTACAAGAAAACACACTTCTAAAATAATTTACTTACATAGAGCAACAGGCAGTGCTGTGAGTTGGATAGTCAGACAAAAATGCTTAATAATCTCAAGTTCTTACTGTTTAAATTGAAACTGAAGTTATGCTAAAACATTACATCATCTTTTTACACTTCCTGGAGTTCCCAGGCTGACAGAAACTGCATTTACATTCTTTTACACTTAGAGCAATAAAGGGCATTCCACATGTAAATTCTGGTCATTAACTTTAGCCTTAAAACAATAGGCAGGAAGCCTTCATCTAGCCAGACTGGAGCCGACTTGTAAAACATAAAAGGCATTTATGAAATAATTTTAATTTCAAAGGACCAACAAGAAATGCTTGACTTAGCTTTCTTTACAGCAGATGGCAATGTTGCCACATTGTTTTAACTTTAACATTTCACAGTATTTACAAATGATAGAATTATGTACCAAATTCTATTTGACTAGGCTGTCAGCCTTCACCCTTCTCTACCAGTTTTCACATCCCCCCCCCCCCGAGAACTCAAGCTAGTTTTTTTCATGTGACCCTTGAGAAATGCTGCTTGAGAGGGTTAGGTCTTTCTGAGTATACCTACCCCATTCCCTGTCTTAACAGCCCATCTGCATTGTCATTGCTAACCCCACTGCAGTGCTACACTGACGTATCATATGCTTGCAACCCTAGGCTCCATCTTAGCAACTTGGTATTTTGCTGGCTGGCTCTGTTTAACCATATCAGGAGGTTGTGATCTGTCATAACAGTGAATTTCCTTCCATACAGATAAGGCTGAAGTTTCTGCAGTGCCCACACTATGGCTAGACATTCCTTTTCTACAGTTGCATAGCATTCCTCCCTGGGTTGGAGCCTACGACTGAGATAAACCACTGGGTGCTCTTCCCCCTCTGAAGAAATCTGGCTAAGTACAGCCCCCACCCCATGGTTTGAAGCATCCACCTGCACAACAAATCTTTTGCTGTAATCGGGACTGGCTAACACAGGGAGTCCTCCCAAAGCTTCTTTAAGCATCTGGAATGCCTGGTCACATGCCAAAGTCCACACTACCTTATCTGGACTGTTCTTCCTTGTCATACCCTGCTGTCCCTAAAAAATGCCCTTATATGCATTTTAGAAACAGGTGCAGGCCATGGCAGGTTCTGGCCTTATCTTACCACTCCCCACTCTATGTCCTAGGTACAAGACCTCCGCCATACCCACCTGGCATTTGCTCGGCTTAATGATCAACCCTGTCCTCTGTAGTCTGCCCAGCACCTCCGTGACATGCTGAAGGTGCTCTGGCCAGGAATGGCTGTAGATGGCAATATCATCTAGGTAAGTAAGAGCAAAACCTCCTGCTCATGCTAGGATATTATCTACCAGCCTCTGGAAAGTCGCTGGGGCATTCTTCATCCCAAAGGGCATCTTTGTGAACTCATACAAGCCAAAAGGAGTCACAAAGGCTGACTTCTCTCTAGCACTAGGAGTCAAGGGCACCTGCCAGTAACCCTTGGTAAGATCAATGGTTGTAAGTTACTTAGCCCCACCCAGCTGCTCTAGGGCCTCATCTGCCCTAGGCATGGGCTCTGTGTGATTATTTAATTTCCTGTAGTCCACACAGAACCTGGTGCTGCCATCCTTCTTTGGCACCAGCACCACTGGGGAGGCTTAGGGACTGCTGGACTCTTGAATCACCCCTAGTTCCAACATCTCCTGTACCTCCTCCCTCAGAGTCTGTTTGACTCTCTCAGGCACCCTATAAGGGGTCTGCCTAATAGGTCTTTGGGGTCCTGTATCCACCTGATGCTGCACTAGGTGGGTGCACCCTGGTTTCCCAGTGAACATGTCCCCAAATTCCTGCAACACTGCTCGGATTTCTCAAACCTGGGTAGGAGATAGCTGCTGGGTCATTGCTACCCCTTCCACCAAAGTTTTAGCCTGAGCCTCACTAAGAAGATCTGTCCCCAGATCTCCCTCAGACTCTTCCTGCAATCCACTGCAAATGCTCAGCACAAGGGCCTCCCTATCATGGTAGGGTTTCATCCTGTTACATGGTACAATCTGTGCCCCTGCCATCTGCCTAGCAGTTCCACCATGTAGTTAACATCACTTACCTTTCTTACCACCTTGTAGGGTCCCTTCTAAGCTGCTTGCAGTTTGTTGTGTCTGACAGGAATGAGAGCCATTGCCTGCTGCCCCACAGCATACTCTCTAGCTCGAGCATTCCTGTCATACCACACCTTTTTCTGTTGTTGGGCTTCTGCCAGGTTCTCCTGGGCCAAGCCCATGAGTTCCCTGAGCCTTGTCCTGAGGTTTAGGACGTATGCCACAACAGACTCCTTGTGAGACTCACACTCACCTTCCCACTTGTCTTGAATTAAATCTAGAGGTCCCCTCACCCTATGTCCATACAGCAACTTAAAGGGTGAAAAACCTGTGGATTCCTGAGGAACCTCTCTGTAAGCAAACAACAGATGGGACAGATATTTGTCCCACTTCCTCTTAAACTGATCTGCAAATGCCCATAGCATGGACTTGATTGTAGATTTTAACCTCTCAACAAAACCATTAGTCTGGGGATGGTAGGGGGTGGTCTTCATGTGCTTCACCCCACAGGACTTCCACAGACAAGCCAGTAGGTCTGACATGAAATCAGCACCTCTGTCAGACAGTATTTCTTTTGGGAAACCTACCTTGCTAAAAATCTCTAACAAAGCATTTGCCACCTTCTCTGCCTCAATGAAGAACGAAGCCACTGCCTCAGGGTATTGTGTTGCCACTACCACTAGGATATACTTTTTCCCTGTGGAACGTGGGGTACTCAGAGGGCCCACAATATCCATAGCTACCCTCTGAAATGGCTCCTCAATCACAGGCAAAGGCATCAAAGGAGCTCTCACCTTGTCTCCTGCCTTGCCTACCTTTTGGCACTGCTCATAGGTCCTGCAGTACCCTGTTACATCTGTGGATATTCCAGGCCAATAGAAGTTCTGCATAATACACCTCTTTGTATGTTTTATGCCCATATGACCTGCAAAGGGAATATCATGGGCTATGGCTAGAAGTGCCAGACGATAGGCTCTAGGCACTAACAACTGCTGTACTCTCCAAACTTCTAGTACTCCCTCAAGGGGTCCACTCTCTGTATAGTAACCCTTTGTCCCAATATACAGATTCCCCCTTTCCCTGAGAATCAGGTGCCTCCCTAGCTACCTGCCTCAGGCCTTGGAATGTAGGGTCTGAGAGCTGAACCTGTCTCAACTCTCTGCTTGTAACCCTTCCCAGCTCCCCTGCCACAGGAAGTCTGGCATCCTCTGACAGTGGTGCCTCACTATCAGCCTGGGTACTACTACTCACCTCTACCTTTGCAGTCTCTCTGTCCAAGGGAACATCAGTACCCATAAGCAGCTGCGGCTCACCTTCAGTTTCATGGCTACAGAGTAGCGCCCTCCCTGAAGTACCACCTCACCAGTCCTGGCTGCAAGTATGCAGTCTGTCTGTGTCTCCCCCAGGCTACCAGACTCACATGCTTGTCTCATAGCCTGACCGTGTGTAACTGCATAATCACATGGTACTGCCTCATCCAAATCCTTCCCTATCAGGACATCTACAGGATTGTAGTTTAGTACCCCTGTTGTCTCAAGACAACATACTATTGGCATTTTGTCTTTCCCACTTACTGGCTCCCTCACCTTTGGTTCCCCAACTTGCCTCTGTGGACACCTGTATGGCACATGGCCCCACTGGTTGCATTCAAAACATTTAACCCTAGCTCCTGGATGTGTACCTGGACTAGTGGCTTCCCCTGCTACTGGCAGATTCTGTTTGGGCAGTCTGTGCTGCCCACCATGGGTTCCTTTAGACCCATGAGCAGTACTGGAGGTCCCCTTCCTGTGCAGGGCTGCCTTGCTTGCCAGTTATAGGTCTCCCTTCTTCCCCAACTCATCTGAAGTAGCACATTGTCTATCAGCTAACCAGATCCTCATGTCCTCAGGCAAAGTGCTAAGGGCTTGTTCCCTCACCAAAAGGTCTGCAAGCCCTTCAAAAGTGGTGACCTGACATCCACTCACCCATCTATGGATATAAGTGCTCAATTCAGCAACATATTCACACACACTTTCATCTGCCTTGTGTCTATGCTCACAAAACTTTTTCCTATACATTTCAGGTGTTAGTTTAAACAGTTCTAAAATATATTTCTTTACAGCAGGTATTTCAAAACATGCAATGTCAGACATTTTAGCTAATGCAGTTACAGCTTTTCCATGGAGTAATGGGGTCAGAAACCATAACCAGAGCCCTTGGTCGACTTCATACTGTTTACATACCCTCTCAAACATATGAATGAAACTATCAAAATTATCCCCCTCTTTAAACTACAGAAGAAATTTACAGACCTTTTGTGCTTCTAGGGTCCAGTTACTCCCTTCCTCATTACCTCCATGACTCTGGTGAAGAGTCAGCATCTCCTTCTCCTTCTCATGCTGCCTCTGCTTTTCTTTTTCCTCAGTTTGCAGACATAACAGTTTCTCACCACCCTCAGCCTGCAAACATCGCAGTTTCTCATTTGCTTCTAATTCCACACGCCTGGCCTCCAACTCAATTCTCTTTAGCTCCAGCTGGATTTTTAAGTCCACTGCAGAAAGGTTGAGCTGTCCATTCCCCAAGGGAATTATATCTTCACTGCCAGTCTGATTGTACTCCTGGTTGCTGTTTTCTGATGCAGATGTAATCAGGTCTGCCTTAGTCAGGTTTCCATGCACCAGTTCCCTAGCCTGGCCCATCTCCGCCAGCTGGCTCCTTGTCAGCTTTCCATACTCCGCTGTTGACATGCTGCCTGCTCACCCTGACTAACTAAGCTAACAAAAGAAATAAAACAATTGTGATCTGAACTCTGAGTATTCACTGCATGGCTGTTTTAGAGTACAAAACACCTTCAAAGCTCACTGTACACAAGCTACAGGATTTAATCTACCCACACCACTACAAGCCAGTTAGTAGTTGCCAATGAATTAATATGTGAGGTGGATATCCCACTGCTGCCAAACACAAATGTGAGGATGGATATCCCAACCACTGCCACCAATTAATATGTGATGCCAGTGCTCTGGCACAGCAATCAAGGAGCCTCAATCCTCACCACTAACACCAGAGAGGGCATCTTATATGAGAGAAAAGGATAACCAATACACACAGTAAAGTGCAATTTCCCTTAAGAGCACACAGAGATCACAGTCAGTCCGGGGCTGGTCACTCCCTTGCTCCCCAGGTCCCCAATAAGACTCCCCACTGGCACAGCTATAGGGTCCAGATCTCAGCCTAGTGGGAAAACTAAAATCTCCAGCACCCTCTCTGTCCAACCAGTGCTTTGTGACCCTGCCCAAGTAGATGACACACACACACACACTTCGAGATAAGAGTTTACACAACCACACAGACACTTCTGGGGAAGGCTGGCACAGGTTCTCCAGCTGTGCCCCTTTTTACCCACACTATATGGTAGTACCAGCTGCCACCACCCACTAATAATTATCAGCTACTCAAAGGCCCTTAAAAGGGTGTCCAATTATTACTGTGCAATATTATTATTCAATTGCTAGATGTGACTAAACAGTCAAAGCTTATTTGGAGTGACCTGGACAGTAAACTCTATAAATATGCAATGTACTCTATATCTTAACTTATAGCTACACAAACCAGCCACAGTTAAAAGGTTTTAAAATATTTAATAATAAATAATTCAAACCAGAAGACAATGCTTTCTACTACACAGTGCTAGTCAAAAGTTCAGAGATCACACAGAAATACTTAAAATAAATCAGTAGTACAGTTCTGACATCACTGACAAAATACTTAGTCTATACTTTCTAATTCCTAGCTATTCCTACAAGAAAACACACTTCTAAAATAACCTACATACATAGAGCAACAGGCAGTGCTGTGAGTTGGATAGTCAGACAAAAATGCTTAATAATCTCAAGTTCTCACTGTTTAAATTGAAACTGCAGTTCCGCTAAAACATTACATCATCTTTTTACACTTCCTGGAGTTCCCAGGCTGACAGAAACTGCATTTACATTCTTTTACACTTAGAGCAATAAAGGACATTTCACATGTAAATTCTGGTCATTGACTTTAGCCTTAAAACAATAGACAGGAAGCCTTCATCTAGCCGGACTGGAGCCAACTTGTAAAACATCAAAGGCAGTGATGAAATCATTTTAATTTCCAAGGACCAACAAGAAATGCTTGACTTAGCTTTCTTTACAGCAGATGGCAATGTTGCCACATTGTTTTAAGTTCAACATTTCACAGTATTTACAAATGATAGAATTATGTACCAAATTCTATTTGACTAGGCTGGCAGCCTTCACCCTTCTCTACCAGTCTTCACAGCTCCTTCCAACTAAACATACTATTAAATAATACTTGACCTTCCCAGTATGCCAACACAAGGTTGGCATATGAGTTTGCACAGGGGGTGCTCATGGCCACCTCCTTGTTTTGACGATAGAAACTATTGTCAAACAAAAATACATTATTACTTAAAACACACTCTAATAGTGTACAAATTCTATTAATTTCTATAGGTGTCAAAGTATTATCAGATATTTGTTGTAATATCATTGTGAGAAGTAGCTGTATGCGATTTGTCCACCTTGTTCATCTCTCCTCCTCCTCTCTCTGGATTTAAGGTGGTATCTGCATGCCCTGTAATATTAGAACTGGTCTGCTGTCTAATAGAGGCTGGTTTATCCATTGTCCATGTAAATATCTGTCCTAGCATAAAATTCTTATAGTCCCTTTGTATCTTCCTGGATTTTATGTGTTGTATTTTTAAATCATAAGTTGTCACCACGCAATACAAGTCATTCAATTTCCTTTGATGATGTTCTTCCTTAAACTGTATCTCCATTTGTTTCTGTTTCATCTCAGTGGACTGCACCAGTTCTTTCTCAATGGGTAGAAAAACCTCATTTAACAAGCGCATATATGAAAAGCTTGTTTCCAAATTGAGTTGCTGCCATTTTGCTAATAAAGTAGGATAAAGTTCATCATAAGTGGGCATGCATAGCACACACATGCTCCTAGGTACAATTTTATACTGCATACATACTTCAAAGTGCAGTCTCTGCCATTGGAGATGCTTCAGCTTGTACAAAACTCCAAAGTTGTAATAAAATCCATAAATAATATATCACCTTCTTCATCCGGCCCCTAGGTAAAATTGTACCTAGGGGCATGCATGCGCTATGTATGCCCCCTTATGGTGAACTTTATTCTGCTACGTACATGGCCACTGTACCATCCATGTAGGGTCTACAGAATGCCTACATGGATTTTATTAAATCTTGGGGCTAGTGTTTAATACAAGAACTGCAAAAAGTCATTTAATAAATTGAAAGTCCTTCACCTTCCTTTTCTGGCCAGAATTTCATTAGTCATAAAGTTCTGCCTTTCCAAAAAACACAGAGGTCATAGGCACAGTCCGGTGTACATCTTCTATTAAACGCACAGTTTAAAAAGTTAGTGTTTTCATGTCCTAGATCAGACTCTTCTTCAGACTTCAATAACACAGTACAAAGCAAATGTTACTTAAATACAGGAAAGTAAAACACATAGGTAATGGATCATTTTGTTTAAACCAATAATATCACGTGTCTCATTAAGGTTTTCAATTAAACATGTAAATAAAGCTTGCATTGAGACTCAGATTTAATTCCTTAGTTAAAAAACTTACAAAAATGTGACAATAGCTAAATTCATGTATAGTAAAAATAATAAAACGACCTATCAAGCAATCTTTTCATAAAAGCTTCTACTGAATAATAAGTGTGTGTATACATATATATATATATATATATATATATATATATATATATATATATATACACACACACACACACACACACACACACACACACACACACACACACACACACACACACACACACACACATAAAAACAGCTCATAAAAGTCTGAGAACAGACCAACAAATAACATTAAGCTGAAACATAAAGACATGAAAACTCTAGAAAGAAAATATTTAACAAATAACAACCATAGTAAAGAAATTAAGTCTATATTAAAAACAACACAGTGTAAAATCCTAAATATTAAGTGGCCTATCTATTAAATATGGCATAACAGATACTTTATCATTCAAGCCAAATGATTTATCGGCTTGAAGCTTAATAATCCATTTGATTTCCAATCTCTCTGTAATGTTCTTAATATTACCTAACCTAGGACTCCTAACACTATAAACATAAACTTATGGGCCAGCCCCTTACTATAAACATGCCTGGCAAGTACATTACTTTCATCTTCTTTATTAATTGCATAAAGGTGTTCCCTAACATGTTCTCTCAGGGTCTGATTCATTTTCCCCACATAAAAAGCAGGACATTTAACACAAAAAGCTAAATATGTCTTATCTCTAGTCCTGTAATCAGCATAATGTGGGGACTCATATAACTTTTCTGTAGTAGGATGGACAAATTTATTGCTGTTAACCATATAGGAACAAAAATTACATCACCGGCATCCAAAAGTGCAAATCCTCTGAGACGTTATCTCAGGCCTTCTGTCCCTCTAGCAGCAGAGACCAGAAAAGACTACCTTTCCAGATTTTAAGTATTTTTCTTGGCTTTTTCGACTTTTTGTTCCAGAGACCAGATTTTGCTGATCCCTGGGCTTTGTCTTGGTTCCTGTTTTCTCCATTTTCCTTGTTTGGTCAAGGGGTAGTTTCTTTACTCACTAGTGGGAGTAGGGAGTACTGAACTGCCTGTTTGTCCTCAGAGGAGTGGTTTAAGGCAGTAACTTGTAGTTTATTGGCCATTTTGGGTCATTTCCTGTCTTTTCCAGCCCCCTGCTATAAAGGCTTTTCCAGCTATTGAGAACTCAGCACAGCTCCTGGTGGTGGCCAGCAGTGTTCCTCTAGCAGCAGAGACCAGAAAAGACTACCTTTCCAGATTTTAAGTATTTTTCTTGGCTTGTGCCTTTCGACTACTGTTTCTGCTTATTTTATCAAAGTTTGCACTGTTTTTCTGTGTTTATAAGTTAAAACTGTTTACTGCACTTGCTAGTTTAAGTTTTGCCTAAAAGTTAAACTACAGGCTAATACACTCAAGTGTACTAGCTTTTGATAGCATTTAATCGAAAATCATAGCATTTATTGTGTTTTCTGCTTGTCTGTAAAAAACTTGAAAAAACAAAAAAATATCCTTGCTTTCCATACTTTCCTAAACTAGTGTTCCAGAGACCAGATTTTGCTGATCCCTGGGCTTTGTCTTGGTTCCTGTTTTCTCCATTTTCCTTGTTTGGTCAAGGGGTAGTTTCTTTACTCACTAGTGGGAGTAGGGAGTACTGAACTGCCTGTTTTTCCTCAGAGGAGTGGTTTAAGGCAGTAACTTGTAGTTTATTGGCCATTTTGGGTCATTTCCTGTCTTTTCCAGCCCCTGCTATAAATTTCCAGCTATTGAGAACTCAGCACAGCTCCTCGTGGTGGCCAGCAGTGTTCCTCTAGCAGCAGAGACCAGAAAAGACTACCTTTCCAGATTTTAAGTATTTTTCTTGGCTTTCTTCGACTTGTTGTGCCTCTCGACTACTGTTTCTGCTTATTTTATCAAAGTTTGCACTGTTTTTTTCTGTGTTTATAAGTTAAAACTGTTTACTGCACTTGCTAGTTTAAGTTTTGCCTAAAAGTTAAACTACAGGCTAATACACTCAAGTGTACTAGCTTTTGATAGCATTTAATCGAAAATCATAGCATTTATTGTGTTTTCTGCTTGTCTGTAAAAACTTGAAAAACAAAAAAAATATCCTTGCTTTCCATACTTTCCTAAACTAGTGTTCCAGAGACCAGATTTTGCTGATCCCTGGGCTTTGTCTTGGTTCCTGTTTTCTCCATTTTCCTTGTTTGGTCAAGGGGTAGTTTCTTTACTCACTAGTGGGAGTAGGGAGTACTGAACTGCCTGTTTGTCCTCAGAGGAGTGGTTTAAGGCAGTAACTTGTAGTTTATTGGCCATTTTGGGTCATTTCCTGTCTTTTCCAGCCCCTGCTATAAAGCACGCTTTGGGGCTTTTCCAGCTATTGAGAACTCAGCACAGCTCCTCGTGGTGGCCAGCAGTGTTCCTCTAGCAGCAGAGACCAGAAAAGACTACCTTTCCAGATTTTAAGTATTTTTCTTGGCTTTTTCGACTTTTTGTGCCTTTTGGCTACTGTTTCTGCTTATTTTATCAAAGTTTGCACTGTTTTTTCTGTGTTTATAAGTTAAAACTGTTTACTGCACTTGCTAGTTTAAGTTTTGCCTAAAAGTTAAACTACAGGCTAATACACTCAAGTGTACTAGCTTTTGATAGCATTTAATCGAAAATCATAGCATTTATTGTGTTTTCTGCTTGTCTGTAAAAACTTGAAAAACAAAAACAAAATATCCTTGCTTTCCATACTTTCCTAAACTAGTGTTCCAGAGACCAGATTTTGCTGATCCCTGGGCTTTGTCTTGGTTCCTGTTTTCTCCATTTTCCTTGTTTGGTCAAGGGTAGTTTCTTTACTCACTAGTGGGAGTAGGGAGTACTGAACTGCCTGTTTGTCCTCAGAGGAGTGGTTTAAGGCAGTAACTTGTAGTTTATTGGCCATTTTGGGTCATTTCCTGTCTTTTCCAGCCCCCTGCTATAAAGCCGCTTTTAGCGCATTAAGCGATTTAGCTAGCCCGGAGTTGCCACTGTTGCACACTAGGGCAGCGCCGGTTAAGCAGGTTTAAACTATTCGGCTACCTAAAGCCCACTCTTGAAATTTTCCTTGAAACTACCTTCCTCGACCTATACTACTCATCTAATCAGCGTATCCTATAACTAAAAGATCATCTCTACTTGACTCTAAGTAGACTATTCTCTATCTGTTAAACCTAGCACTTGCTCCTACAGTACTTATTACCTTGATACGGCACTCTTATAGATAGCACCCCAAAAGGCAACCCCATTTCTCGGTCACCCACATCCCGAATCTTTTTAAAGTTTTTGTCTATCCTTCTAGCATGTCGAGGGATCAGTTGCTAGTGTCATCTCCTGCTCAGCTGGTGAACCTGGGAATATTGAGGCAATGTTACAATTGCCTCATGTACACAGACAACCCTCTCCTCCTCCCACAAAACACAAATACATGCGAGAGATGCAAATATACGGCCAAACTGGAGGCTGAGCTCTCTCAACATAGGACTGGCAAGACCAGTCAGGAGGGAAGGTTACCACACACACTATAGACCCAGTCTCACATAGTACCATTACAACCTCAAATCATACACATAAACACACAAAGACATACTGGAGGCTCTGATCAAAAATCTACCAAAACAGCAGAGGCCACCAAAGCAGACACCCAAAAACCACCACCTCAGAACACAACACCTGCAACACATAGACCTCACAGTCAGAGTGTCAAACAGTCACAGCCCTTAAGGCCAAACACAATGCCAGACACACTAGTCATTGGTGACTCCATAGTCAGACACACTGATGTCCCGCTCACCAGACTGAGTAAGGAGAAGGTCACAGTAAGCTGTCTGTCGGGCTAGAATCCGCCACATAACGCAAGCACTCAGGTCTCTCAACAGCAGGTACAAATATGACTCAGTCATTGTCCACGCTGGTGTAAACGACCTGAGACGCACCTCCTTGGACTACATGAAAAGAGACATTGAGGAGCTCTCTGATTATGTAGCCCAGGCAGGTATGACCCTGACCTTGAGCAGTATCCTACCTTCACCAAGAATGATGCCACAATACAGAGATAAGATGATCAGCTTTAACAATTGGCTTAAACACTGGTGTCATTCAAAGGGGATCCAGTATCTGTCTGCCTGGGATGACATGCTGGACAAGCCACGCTGCTTAAGGGATGGCTTGCACCTGTCACCCTGGGATTCGGATATTGGCAAAGGCTCTTGCCACCCCATAGTGCCTTTTTAGGCAAGGCTCAAATTCTAAACCTACCACCCTAGAACACAAAAGGAAATAAACTAAGGGTAATGCTGCTCAATGCCAGAAGTCTAAATCTCAAAATGCACGCACTGAGGCCCTTCTCAGTATGGAGAACATCGATGTCTGTGCTGTGACAGAAACCTGGTTCAAGGCTCCTGAGAGCACCCCAGCGCTATCAGGTTTTACCTCATATCATGCCCCCAAAATCAGGAAAATACCAAGAAAGGAGGGTATCCATATTCATCAAGGACACCCACACCTCAAGACTGGTGGCAACGCATGATGCATCGGAGACCATCCAGGTGCAATTAACCGTAGGCAAGACTGCTCTGCAAATAGTAGCATGTTACAGGCCACCCTCACAAACTCAGGAACCTCACATGGCCTTCCTGAAAACACTAGAGGATAAATGTATCACCAAACACCATCATACTAGGTGACTTCAATTACCCAAATATAGACTGGGAACACTACTCAAGCCCAAACACCCTAGCCCAAAAGTTCCTGGAATTCATAAACTCAAATGCCATGGAACAACTAGTCACCATCCCACAAGAGGAGATAACATACTTGATCTCATCATCACGAACATGGGAGCACAATGTTCAACACCGAAGTATACCCCTCACTGGTGAGATCAGATCACAAACTAATCTCGCTGGAGGTCCTCATCCCACCCCCACCTGAAATAAAAAGACCACAGTAAAGAACTTCCCAAAGCCGACTTCACACTTCTAAAGACTAGTGTGGTCTCCTTTAAGGCCCCGAAAACAGTACTCAAGCCGCTGAATCACTTACAAATGCCTTCTACCAGCACCTGCAGGACTGCATGGATAAGGCAATCCCAAGCAAAACAAAGACTCTTTGTACCAAAGGCAAGCGTCCAGTCTGGTGGACCCCAGCCATAAACAAACTCTACAACAAAGGAGGAAGCTACTACAAGATAGAGCAAAATCCTTAAAAGGTAAGACACCCTTGATCACTATAAGTAAAAACTAAGAGCTCTCATAAAATCATCCAAAGCAAATTTCAGAGAAAAATAGCTAAAGACTCAAAAGACAATCATAAGGCCTTCTTTAGCTATGTTAGAAACCTAGGAGGAAACTCCCAGATATGCTCAGAACTAGTTCAAAATGATGTGAAGATTACTGATCCTACAGACATTGCCAACATACTGGCTGACAGGTTCAGTGCAAACTTCTCACCCCTCCCCAAAAGGAGAGATATCTATACCAAATGATTGCAGCCCCCAAACATCTCCAGCCCAAGTGAGAACTGCTCTCTCCAAAGCAAAAACACAGCATCCATGGGACCTGATGGTGTCCCCGGCTGTGTGCTCCACGAACTCAATGAGGAATTAAACCCACAGCTAGGACAGCTGTTTAATCAAAGTCTTACCTCTGGATACGTACCCAGGGAGTGGCGCACTGCAACTGTGGTCCCACTTCACAAAGACGGTGCCTCCACCGACCCTGGTAATTACCGGCCATTAGCTTGACAAGCCTTATCTGCAAAGCCATGGAGAGGATCATAATGGACCTCATAAATAAAGACATTGGGAATTTGCAGACTTTGGATCCAACCCAGTTTGGCTTTGTCAAAGGCAGATCATGCCTTTTAAACTTGGTTGACTTTTTCGAAACAGTCACCAAAGCCATTGATGAGGGAAAGGCAGTCCATACAGCCTACCTCGATCTGGCTAAGGCCTTTGATACAATACCCCACTCGGGTATCATTGAAAAACTCATCAGCTTAAATGTTAACCCATACATCACAAGATGGGTTGCAAACTGGCTGAGTGACAGAACCCACAGGGTCAGAGTTGCTGGCGCCATGTCAGACTCAAAGCCTGTCACAAGTGGTGTCCCACAGGGCTCAGTCCTGGGCCCACTCTTGTTTGGCATCTACTTTTCTGAAGTACAAGCAAACACAGGAGGGTTATGGCTGACAAAGTTTGCAGATGACTGCAAACTCCATAGTAGAAAACACATCTGACACAGATATCCTTCAGAAGGGTCTCACAGAAACGGATAACTGGTGCCAGAGCCACGGCCTAAAGTTAAATGCAAAATATGCATAGTCATACCCTTCGGGAAAAACAAGGTTACCCCTAGCTACCAAATAGGAGGCAATCCACTGAGCACAGAAGAAGTTATCAGGGACCTGGGGACCCAGGTTGATAGTAGTCTGTCATTCGACACCCATGTAGCTAAAGTAGTTAGGAAGACCTTCTACATTTCCCACCTTATCATGAAGGGATTCTCATCTAGATCAAGGGAGGTTATAGTCTCCCTTTACTCATCACTCATCAGACCAATGATTGAGTACAATGCCCCATTTGGAATGTATCTGACCCGACACTTGCAGCAGCTGGAGAGGCCACAAAAGTTCCTCACCAAAGGATAAAGGGTCTCAAAAATCTATCCTATGCTGCCCGACTGAAAGAACTCCAGCTCTATTCAGTAAACGCCACCGCTGCTCAGAGGTGACCTTTGCCTAACATACAAGGCCATGTCAAACCCAGATTTGATGAATATGCTTCACCTCAAAAATCTAGATCCATCAGAGCCACAAGGGCGGAGACTTAAACCTCGACACGGCTATTAATAGGACGTGCTGGAGGGATAGATTCATCACCCAAAGACTCCCTATGCTGTGGAACAGAATCCCGGTACATGTGAGGCAGAGCACCTCGCTGGCCTTGTTCAAGAGAAATCTTGACCAATGGATGGGAGATCGCAGATATACCCCAGGGATTACCTCAGTGTCACTGCTCGACAGAGGCACAGCAAAATAATGGGTATAGTTCCCCATACTAAAGGGGTGGCGTAAGCCACAAAACGATGGGCTAGGCTTGTAAATGCCCTCGGGCAGATAGCCTAGTATGAACCTATGAACCTATGAACCTATAATAATGGTTTCAAAGATTTATTGTTCGTATAAACAAAACCAGGTACCTCCTCCACTAATTCTTTCACCTTCTCATCTGTTATAAGTATCCTCCAATTTCTATATATCACATCACGTATCACAACATTATTAGATGTAAAAGGAATAACTACTCTACACCTATTTTGCTCTCTTGACCTGTCATTTCTAGAATAATGAGTCTCTGTTTTACAATCTCTAAAGAATGGTTTACATTTACCTCCTCTATCTATGTTACTATTATCGAATGACAAAGTACATTCATTAACATTGTAACCTCTGTGTAAGAGATCTTTCTCTATTTTTTTCAGAGCTGCCTCACAATCTTTTGTTCTGCTCATAAGTCTTGACACTCTAAGGCCTTGTCCTTTCACTATATTTTTATAGATATGTGGTGGGTGCATGCAGCATCTATGTAATAAATTTCTGCCATCCTAAGTTTATTTTTTTTGATATGACACATCCATCAGACATATACCAACAATTTTTTGAATAAAATCCAGAGAATTATATCTTCTTTTCTTTGGGAAAACCGCTGAAAATGAATACCTCAAAAGAAACTTTTTTTGATGTAATTAAGGGAGAACTACACCTATCAGATTTCCAAACTTATTCTGGAGCAATGGTTATGGCACAAACACTCCAAGTTCAAAGTTAGTCACAAGCTATCTAGCTCAGAGCAGAATTAGCAGTTAGACATGTTATATGACATGATCCACAAAACTCCCAAAACAGGATTGAGGATTAGTAAAATGAATTTAAAAGTATGGAAATGTGCATAGAATTCAGGACTCTGCACTATAACAGACAAGGGAACTGTAAACTGAGAGCAGTGGATTAGAAAGGGATATTTATATGCTGGCAGGACTTTCTGCAAATAGTCTATAACTCCCACTCATCCTTCCAACAATGTAAGAATAATCAGCCAAACCTCCCTAAATGATTTTGTTAACATCTACAATTGAGGTTTACATTTATAAGGCAAAAACTTAATAATTTTACTATAGAATAACTGAATAAGAAAAGCAGTTGTTTACATAGGTTCACAAGAGATAGGAAACTCCAGAGAGGCCTTCTGGATCTATGCTGTAACACTTTTCTGGACATAACTACCACTACGTTAAATACACCCAAGGACAAATGGACACTGTGTTAAAAGTGAAATTAACAGATGAAAAATTGTTACAAAATGTCCCTTCTCTAAACAAGTTGAATCAAATTCCTTTGTTGGCATTCACCAAATTTAAATGAATACACCTTTGGCATTACATACAAAATACTCAACATAATTTAGGTCTTACAAAGATATATGCTGGCATTGTGGAGACATGAATACTGAACACATACCTATGGTGTGGATGTATAAAGCGATCAAAGATTTGAAAGCATCCCAAGCCCTCATTTGCAATCTTCCCCTATAGATGCTCATGTTTTTGACTATCGGGTGCAGACAATCCTACATTATATCCAGATTTTGCAGGCTTAACATGGTTGAAAATAGTTATACTATTTTTTGTGGCAATTATTTTCAGGTACTGGAAATTTGGATTTCTGATGTAACAAATCATAACACATCTAGGAGTATAAAATTTGGAATTATTACAATAAGTCTAAATAAGCAAGACTCCCGTATCTAGACTATTAAGACTATTGGAATATTTTATTTTCCTTGTCTAGTAATAATGTTATAAGACAGATTTTGAACATTTAATTTTCCTTTTTCAGTTTTAGTTATTTGAAATATACTGAATGTATTTCTGCTACTTAAAGAAGTCATATTGAAAAGGCTGGTTTATAGCTATCCTGCCCCCCCCCTCCTCTTTGCCTCCGAACATGTATTCATAATTTATATTTGTACTTTGCATTGTTTAAAATGTTGAAATGTTATTTTGCTGTTAAAGATAACCAGATAGCTCCAGTAGTAATAAGAGGAATGTCGCTAATAAAGAAAGAATTTTCAAGTATATTAAAGTAAGTTGCTAATACAGGTAACTCCATAAGGACTATAGAGACAGGCAATTCTGGTTACCTTGCAAGTCCATTCCTGTCATGTCACTTTGTCTTTTGTGTGGCCTTCTTACCATTTGGTTGTTTACCTTTTCCTGACTCTGGTAGGAAGAGCCTTACTTGCAGGGGTCATTTCTGTTGTATTTTAGAATGGGGTGAAGAAACATCCTTAATGCCATAGTTTTCCCTTTTCCTTCCATATTAGTAGATGTTTTAGGTAGGAGCTTGAAGAGCAATTCTTTATCCAAGAGAGCGTTAAGGAGTTCCACTTTCATAGTTTGGACAGGGTCTGAACCCTCAACTAAAAATGTCTCCTTATGACTGACGACATAGCAGAAGCCCTGGATGCTACATCCACAGAATCATACATATGTTTTAAAGCACATTTTGCCATCTATAAGGC
The DNA here is from genome assembly GCF_019279795.1 of Protopterus annectens. Lineage (NCBI taxonomy): Eukaryota > Metazoa > Chordata > Ceratodontiformes > Protopteridae > Protopterus > Protopterus annectens. The sequence goes on along the minus strand of NC_056734.1, from coordinate 377,980,948 downwards.
ATTGTGGATCTGGTTGTCAATTGTTTAATTATTCAATTATATTGTGACTAAGAAATTGTGTTTATGCAGTTTTGTTATTCCTTGAAGGCGAAAGGCCAGGTACCAGGATAATAAAAATTATTGCTATTGGCAGGAGAATAAAAATTATTGCTATTGGCTTCCCAGTTTTTTTTTCATTGATTTTTCTTGATGCAATTGTTGTTGGTTAGACAACAAAATAACTTTTGCCACTATTCCATAAACATGAAAAGAAATCCATAACAATTCCACAAGAAAAATTCTATTAGGTGATGTCAATATCAATTGGTTGAACAAAACCTCTAACTCTCCTAATCAGGCATGAACTTATATGGTTTCAGATAACTAATCCATAGCCCCACACATTATAGCAAGGCATAAAATTCCTTATTAGACTGGATCCTAGTATCCAAAGCCCCACACATTATAGCAAGGCATAAAATTCCTTATTAGAGTGGATCCTAGTATCCAACCCTAGAAAATTCACCATCACAGGTACAATGCCGGGATCTCTCAGTGACTACCTCCTAATCTATACAACCACACATCTCACACAGCCTCTCAAACAGCATGTTTAGAAAACAACACACAACCTGTCCAAGTTTAACCCAGAAATATTCATTACTACCGTATTATCTATTAACTGGAACTTTCTTAAAATCCTCCACTTAGATGATGCTGTAAATTAATTCAGTATAACCTTCCTAAATGTCCTAAATAGTCTCACACTCCTTAGAAGGAAACTTTAAAAACAAATAATGCAATATGGCTATCCAAATACAGTAGAATGCAATGCAAGATAGAAAGTGTCGAAAGAATAGCAAAAATATTAGACTTGACAATATACTGAAAACTTCAGAATGTTCCGCAACCATACTAAAAAAAGAAATAAATGAAGACAAAAAAACTTATAACAACTTTCAGAACAATGGTAAACACAACCCAAAAAAATTCTGGTCATCCATTAAAGAACTCTTATATCTTCTCCCAATAACTCACCCCTCAAAACTGTGACAGAATTCATCTCTTAGTTTATAGATAGTATAGAGTCTCTAACCAAGGATTTACCAACACCTATTCCCAACCCTGCCCAACAGCAACATGTTACCACATCTACTTTCACCTTTAAACTTGTACCCATATCCTATATAAAACTACTTTTAAGCAAACTCAAACCATGATCGACTTCAGCTGATGACATTCCAAGTGAGTACCTTAAAATAGCAGCCAATAGCATTGCCTATCCTGTCACCATCCTTATAATTAGGTCAATACAGGAATCTTACATTCCCTCTCTCTGGAAAAAAGTCACATTATCTCTCTACACAAAGGTGGAAGTTCAACAGACATCACTAACTTTGGACCTATAGCAATTATCCCCCTTCTCCAAAATACTTAAACATTGTATTTAAAAACAATTGCTAAACTACCTCCACACAACACAGCTTCCATCCCTCCCATACTACTAACATTGCACTTCTAACCTTTATAGCTACTGTCAATAAAGGTAGAGATAAGTGTAAACTAGTTTCTCCTTATTTCTAGAGATGTCTAATGCCTTCAACACAGTTTGTCGCAGCAAATTTCTACTTCAAATATCCTCACTGGGTCTATCTCAGCCCAACCCTCTGTGGTTGAAAAGCTACCTGTTCAATACATATCAGTCAGTAAAGTGACACTCCACCCTCTCTCCGTACCTCACAATCACCATTGCTGTACCACAAGGCTCTGTCCTTGGTCCCCTCCTCTTTAACATTCCCACCAACACTCACCACAAATACAAGCAACAGGCCTCCCTAATACAATACACAGATGACTCACACTCTTATGTATATCAGACAACCTGACACATCTCCAAAAACCTATTCAGGAAGCTTTAACAACCACTGAAACATGATTTTGTAACTCACAACTCATGCTCAACTCAGCCCAAAAAAAAAACAAACAAAAAAATATTTTCCCCCAAAATCCCTTTCTCATGAAAAAAAAAGAAAATTAAAATCCTTACTCTTAATAATACACCCACTGAAGTCACCTCACATAACAAATTATTAGGGATGATAGTCTTAAATTTGACCTGCACCTACAAAAATTGTATAAAAAACTTTCCAATAACTATGGAAGCTTAAACTTTCTCACCAACACAACTAAAACAACACTTGCCACTACTTACCTCCTACCCTCAATACTTTATGGTGCTTCAGCCTTTCTATCCTCTAGGCATCACAAAAATCAAAACTTGAACAATGCTATGATAAAGTGTCTACATTTGCAGCAACTATCCCTTTTAGAACCCACCACTGTATAGCACTAAAAAGCCAAAATTGGTTAGAACTACCCCATCAACTAACATATAAACAGCTTCCCAAGCTTCTCACCACCTATACAATTATGTACATCTACCTGCTTGTCCAGCATTAAATACCATTCTACACACAAACATGTTCACAATCGGTCATTATGATTCAATGACCAAATACTCCTCTCTGTTCACAAACCTATGAACTTTGCTAGGCATGGCCTGTACTCATACCATGTTGCTAAGGCCTGGAACTCCTTACCTGTAGCTATTTGGTCAATACCTTCCCTGCAGTCCTTTAAAACTATTCTGAAAGACTTCATAGCCAAAATGTGGCTCTTTTCTTGCTCAACCCCAGGATAAACTATATCCCTAAATATGAACAAGTACCTTATTCATACCTTACACTTAGTTAGTCTCCATCTCCACTCACTTCATTACTTAAATGTATTAATCTCCCCTGACTCTCTTTCTAAATATACCATAATGCTGTTTTTTTTTTCTCTCACACCATATTGCAATTCATGTTTGTATTATACTAACTTACCTTTAATTTCTCTATAAAGTGGCTAAAATTTGTCTAAATATTAAATCATTATCATATAAGCTGTATCTATTCTTATCTAATGCTTTCACATTATACCTAATTTGGTATAATTGTTTAAACTGCAGATGTTTTGTATTATTTTTTGAGGACTGTAAAATTATTGTTCTTAAAATGTTTTTTGTAATACTTTGGAGTTTTTCTCCACATGCCTCAGCTGAAAATGGGCATTTACCCAGTTGGCCTTTCTGCGTATTAAAATGTCAGTAAATAAAATAAATGTAATAAAAGAAAAAATAAACCTACTGCATCGCCTAACCCCACCACCAAACATTAATAAACATTAATAACCTAGGTCACACTCAGCTGCTCTTTTTTTATGGTTTCTTTTCTCTTTCATTGGCTAAAAGCATAAATTATGCTGTCTTTGGTGAATGGAAAATTTATAAATTGTTTCTCCATGTAATCTTTTGGCTCTGATGAAGTTCAATTTATTTTAGTGCTTAACCAATTGTGGATTGTGTTTTTATCTGTGGAATGTTTTAAAAAATAAAACTGTTGGTGTGGTGATATACATTTACTGTTTTTTCTTCCAGAGGCATTCCTTATTAGCAAGCTGTGGTTGTGGATCTTTAGTTGGAGATTCATTTATCTTTTTGTGCTAGTTACCATTTACATAGTCAATGAAATGTTGGCCATGTTTGTCATTGGTGGTATAGGTCATTCAGTTTATGGAGAGATAATAGAAATCATCCATTGTGAAAGAATTTGGACTTAGAGATAGCAGTTAAGGCATTAAAATAGGTAGCACAACTAGAAGGGTGCTCGAAGGGAAATCTATAGCTATGTATGAAGGGTAGTTCACGTTGATATTTTTAATCTGGACTTCTCAGAGTTCCAATCTGGAGTCTGTTAAAAGATGTGGGATCCATGACAAATACTGATCCTCCAGCGCAATCATCAGTGGGTATGATGGCATGACAGACCCTGAACTAAGGAATAGAGCAGTACACTAAAAGCACATCTCATTAAGTGCACAAGTATCAAAAGGTTTGAGGTGCATGAGGGCCTCAAGTTCAGACAATATTTAGTTAAGACGTCTGGTATTAAGTACAGACACCTTCATTTGTTCTAAATTATCATTTATTCAGTTAGAACATGCAGCAGATGGACTCTACCTAAAAAAAGGACTACAGAGGCTGCAAATCCTTTAGCAAGAATACAAAACAATTGGTAAGAGAGGTGCAGATAATCACTGGCAAAATAGGAATACTTGTCAGCCATCTCGTCCAAACACTACATTCCCCTAGAATGCTATCAGGTACACAGCCAGTTATTAAAGCTAATTATCTTGTCTATGTGTCTTGCCCTAAATATCGGTGATGATAAAAATAGCTCTCAAACCCAGACTCTTTCCTACCTTGGAAACCTGCATAGCAAGGTCCATCAGATATTTTTTGCATATTCCTCTGGGTAGAGTGCCTTAGGCCATTCACTCCAAGTGGGCCGCTTCCAGGTTGCTATCATGTTTTTTAACATGAAGGAACCTTATTGCTCTCATTACATCCTGAGTTCTGCCTCCAGAAAAAACAACTGTCACCTTATTCTTATCTAACCAGGTGAAAGTGGTATCAGTATATCTTATGATAGTGTCAACGGTTGCCAGAATATTACCATTGGTAGATGTCTCGCAGTAATTGCAGACTGTTAAGGCTATCAGCAGTTAATGAGTTAATTCCTGTGGTACAGGCATTGATTCCCTCAGCATTCATAGGTTCATAGGTTCATAGGTTCATAGGTTCATACTAGGCTATCTGCCCAAGGGCATTTATAAGCCTAGCCCATAGTTATGTGGCTTTCGCCACCCCTTTAGTTTGAATAAAAACTATGCCTATCATTTTGCTGTGCCTCTGTCAAGCAGTGACACTGAAGTAATCCCTGGGGTATATCTGCAATCTCCCATCCATTGGTCAAGATTCCTCTTGAACAAGGCCAGAGAGGTGCTCTGCCTCACATGTACCGGGATTTTGTTCCACAGCATAGGGAGTCTCTGGGTGATGAATCTGTCCCTCCAGCACGTTCTATTTATAACCGTGTCAAGGTTTAAGTCTCCCGCCCTTGTGGTTCTGAGGGATCTAGATTTTTTGAGGTGAAGCATATTCATCAAATCTGGGTTTGACATGGCCTTTTGTCTATGATGTGATTTTGAGCAAGTCACTTAACCAAATAGTGCTTATCAGCAACTGGGAATGTGGGCTAGGTTCCTTAATGGTCCTCTGAACATTAACCCTATTAACTACCTACAAGACTATGGGTTTGGCGTTAGCAGCCCTGTGATTCTTAGAGATATGTACACCAGCTACTGAGGTGTGTTGTAAGGAAGGAGGTGTAATGGTGTGGAGTAATGACCTGTGTAGAGGTTCGGGATGTGATTTTATTACTAACTTCTACATATGTAAGTGTAGTTGAGGTACCCTGTGCTATGGGGGGGGGCTGCATATGGTGCTTACTCAGTGTGGTATGAGGAGAGAGGAGGGCCTCTAAGTTCAATATGTAGTTACACCTCCCACATATTAAAGGAATATGAGGTAATAAAGAGTATTTGGTAAGCACGAGATAGCCACTACACTCCCTCAAAATACCAAGTGCTATCAGGCTGGCTACAGGAAATCAAGAGCTGACTGAGATTCCATATTGGTCAGTAGCTTCACGTGGATATAAGAAGGAGGCTAGGTTTTAAAACATATTTGTAGCTATCTTAAAGTGCTGGTATGTAAAATTATACACAAATTATACAAAAGGGAGCAATCAATCTGATTTTGATTTAAGATAGAAATCTGGGGTACTGCAACAACAGAAGGCATTATTCACTGACAGACAGGCTAAGTGTACTAGAAATAACAAGTGCAAGGTAACATTTGTGAACTACCTGTAAGGTGGCTGGCACTATATGTAACAAAAGGGAGCAGAGATAAATTAAATTGCCTTACCTTCAGAATATGTTGTCACTGAAGCAAGATAATCTATATTAGATAAGCCTATAATAATATAGTAATCAACATACAGACCTCTCAATTGTCCCTATTTTGGAGGGACATTCCTATTTTTCAGGCCTAATTTACCCCTGCAAAGTATGTACATATTTTGAAGCAATGTCTCTATTTACTATCTTGATTTTCCCCTTCAGACAATTTTTCTGAATCCCCCTCATCAGAAGACATTTTTGACACTGTCTAGTACAAAGAAAACCATGCTACATAACCAACATACTGGTGATACCTGGTAAACTAAGAAAGAGGACACATGCCTTATGTCTTCCTTTTTAGAAGCAGAAGTAAATGATCTTGTGTGGCACAATTTTTTGATATGATTCATTACAATCTACAGATATTATACTGTCTTTTTGCTAATGTGCTAATATTTTCCATCATTTTTGTCACTCTGTTTTTTTAAACATGTATAGTCGATTAGCAACCCACATTCCTACTGGAAGAAGAAAGAGTTACATGTTATTTGGTATTCAGATTTTATGTCATTAGATATACCTACTTTTCAAAGGCCTTTGTTTCTAATTTCAATGTCTGTTGGTTGAGAGGTCAGCACCAATATATATTAGTACAATTCAGACTACCAGTTCCAGAATCTGGATGAACAAGATGAAGTAGTCACAATGTCAAGAAATAACCATCACACAGTATGTAAATGGTAGCCATGGTATATAAACCCAAGTTACTAGCTTCACAATTACACAAATTTTACGTTCTATTACCTTCCATTAACTGTTACTTGAACGTTTTTTCCTCAGAAGTGTTAGGGATGAAAATAGTGGTCATTTTAGGAAAAAATGGATGGATGCAAGGAAGAGCAAATGTGAAAAGACTATGGCTCTTGCCGGATCTATGACAAGGCCAGGAAAGTTTGCACCTATGTAAAGATAATGCCTGCACATTGTGATGCTGTATATTTGGTCCCAAAAGGGGACAAACAAAAGTCAAAGTTCAGAATTAGTTTAGGCCAACAGAAAACCTACCCTACCTTAGTATTATTGGTTAGCCCCATAAATGACATCACTGTGACGACTTATGTGTCAAAGTGTGTGATGAGCTAAGGGAACTTGCCTATACTGCGGTCATCTGCAGTAAACAGGTGAGTAACAAGAACACTACAGGAGACGGGCATTTCACATCTAAATTTCAAGTGATTCAAAACACAGAAGGTCTCATGCTCACTGATTTAAGTATATGTGAGGGTTTGAACTATATATATATATATATATATATATATATATATATATATATATATTGTAAACCATTTTGCATTCTTATTCATCAGTTATTTCACACATTTGTTTCACTCAGAAAATTTATTTAAACAGCACAGAAACATGGGATGTTATGAACTGTACAATATGTATCTATCCAACATTTGTTTTATTTTAGGGGAGATTTCTTTCCATTATCCTAGTTAGAAGATACAATTCCCCCTTACCACATATACAACTATAAACATCCCCCTGTATGTTGCACCAGTACAAAATGGGACAAACTCATTAAGAAGCGAAGCATTATCGAGAGATGACAACCAGTCAGTAGCCAGTGTAGTTATTAGCAGGCTAGGCAAAAAGCTGCACACTTGTTCTCTCACAGAGTTATCATATAAAATTACTACAAGAAAGCACTACTTCTGATTTGCCAAAATTGAGAATAACGACAATATAAATTTTTTAGCCAGCAATATTTAACTCCTACTGTGCACTTCAGTGTTTTGTGTTAAATTCTGCTTTAGTGTTTTTTGTATGTCTTCAATATCATTAATGTGACTGAAACGTACAGGATTCCTGCATGTATTTTCCTAGCTGATAAAATGTAAATCTTCCTGAAATACAAGCAAATCATATCATATTCTTATGTTTGTAATTTACAGCACCAATGAAGAGCAACTGCCTTATGCTCCATATGTTTATGTGACATACAATGGCAAAATGACATACTTAAGGCCCTTAAAGATAGTTGGCTTCTGTACCCTGCAGGTCTTCAACTTCCCTTTCGATGTGCAGAACTGCTCCTTGACATTCCGATCCCTGGCGCTTCCAGGTAAATGCATTAATCTGATCCAGCTAGTTATTTATTTAAATGCTTCTCTTTTCATTTCACTCAGTTTTTCTAGAATAAACTAGAATAAAGCTGTTTTATTGCTAAACCTAATTTAAAGAAAAGGGTGGTACGTGTTACATCTATTTGCTTAATCTATTAACACAATGTTGCTGCTAAACAATAGCCTAAAACTTTTAGTTATGTACTTACCATAACTTTAGATGTTTGGGATCCATCTCGCCTACATTCTGTACTGATGGGTTCGGAGACGATCCTCGGCTCCGACTCGGCACGCTATACTATAGAGCGAAGTCTCTAATTGGCTGAGCTATTCTATATCCCAGGATGCACCACCACTAATTCCCCAGATCTTGTTTGTCCGCACACATGCACACACACATGTACTGCTGAAATAACATTGCCAGATGTTTCAAGATGAAACGGTCAAACTCGAACCATCCGGTCTCTTCTGATCTCCAAGGCAGGGGGAAGGAGGGTGGGTTATTAAGAATGTAGGCGAGATGGATCCCAAACATCTAAAGTTATGGTAAGTACATAACTAAAAGATGTTATGTGATCGTATCTCGCCTACATTCTGTACTGATGGGACAGCGTCCCTAGCACCTGGGTGGCTCACTGGAAAACACTCCTGAGAACTGTGGAACCGAAGGAAGCTCACCCCCGAGATGCCACATCCAATTTGTAATGAGAAATAAAGGTGTGAGGAGAGGACCAGGTAGCCGCAGCACAAATGTCACTAATGGCAAGCTTGGAATGAAAGGCTGTTGAAGTAGCCATAGCCCTTGTAGAATGAGCTTTCACAGTGGTTGTAAGCTCTCTATTAGAAAGAAAATAAATATGAGAGATGCAGTCTCTGATCCACTTGGCAATAGTGACCTTCGTGACGGCTTTGCCCAATTTATTGTCTGAAAAGGACACAAACAACTGATCTGTTTTCCGTGTTTGGTGCGTCCTATCTAAGTAGAAACGCAATTGTCTGTGAACATCCAATGAGTGGAAGATATATTCTGCTCTGTCTGAGTAGTTGGGGAAGAAAACTGGAAGTTCCAAAGACTGTTGAAGACAAAAACTAGAACAAACTTTGGGAACAAAAGATGGATTAGGCCTAAGGGATACTCTATCCTTGTGAAAAAACAGGTACAGCGGTTTGACACATAGGGCTTGAAGTTCCGAAACTCTTCTGGCTGATGTAATTGCCACCAAAAAGGCAGTCTTCCAAGAAAGAAATTTCAAGTCAGAAGTTGCTGCTGGTTCGAAGGGGGAAGAGGTCAAAGCACCTAATATGAAATTAAGATCCCATGGTGGAGCAGGATGAGAAACTGGAGGACGTAGCAGCCCAGCACCTTTCATGAAGGCTTTACATAACTTATTGCTCATCAAAGGTGGATCTATACTTTCATGAAAATTAGAAATAGCTGCTAATTGAACCTTAATGGTGGAGACCGAAGAACCTTGATTGAATAAGGAAGCTAAAAATTTCAAAACTTCAGCTACCGGGGCAGTAATGGGATCTAATCCCCGGAGTTGGGCCCAAATGGCGAATCTCTTCCATTTACTATTATACATCTTCTTAGTCGAATTCTTGTGGGCCGAGGACAAGATATGTATAACTTCTGAGTCCAAAACCTGGTTCCTGACTATAGTCGGAAGTGGAGGAGCCAAGCTGTTAACCTCAGTGAGTGAAGGGACTGGTGAAGCTGTCCCGACTGGTGGATCAAGAGATCTGGAACCTGGTCCAGGAACCATGGACCGTCCAGTGCGTATTTCCGAAGAAATGGCAGCCAGACTTGACGAGGCCAGTATGGGGCAACTAAAATCATCTTGCACTGCAAGTGAATCGCTTTCTGGATCACCCTGGGAAGAAGGAAAGGCGTACAGTAAGCCGGTGGGCCAAGTTTGGACTAGGGCGTCCTTGGGAAACCCCCCCGGAACCGGGGTGAGAGAGAAGAACTGTAGACATTTCGTGTTGAGGGGAGTTGCAAAGAGGTCGCAACAAGGAGTTCCCCATCTTCTGAAGATCTGAGATGCTACTCTGTCGTTCAGAGACCACTCGTGCGGGGAGAGAATGGTTCTGCTCAGTCTGTCGGCTATCACATTGGATCTCCCCGGAATGTGTGTTGCTACCAAGAAACAGTTGGTTGCAACAGCCCAATTCCATACTTTCATGGCCTCTCTGCAAAGAGGGTAGGACCTGGTCCCTCCCTGCTTGTTCAGGTACCAGACTACTGACATGTTGTCGGACTGAATGGCAATCATACCCTGGGGGAGGTAGCTGTGTAGTGCTTGAAGCGATAGAAGCACCGCCATCATTTCCAGTATGTTGATGTGTAGGGAACTCTCGTCGGGGTGCCACTTGGCTTGGACTGACCTGCCCAGGTAATGTCCCTCCCACCCCGTCTGGGAGGCGTCCGTACTCAAAGTGGCCACTGGAGGAGGAGGAACGAAGGGTCGCCCCTGATCCAGGTTGGAGGAGATAAGCCACCAACGGAGGTCCTGTTTGCACGTCTCCATGATTATAATGTGGTGACTGAGAGGAAGTTCCTAATACGACCACTGGACCGACAGGAGCCAATGGAGAATCCTCATGTGTAATCTTTCTAAGGGGACCAGGAGAACGGTAGCCGACATGGAACCCAACAGTTGTAGGACCATCCTTGCTGGGGCTCGGCGTTTGAGGAGCAATGCTCGGACTTGAGATTGTAATGTTTCTATTCTCTCTGTAGGAAGATAGACCCGCATTTGCCTTGAGTCTATCTCTACCCTGATAAACCGTATGTGCTGAGATGGCAGCAACACATACTTTGCCCAATTGAAGGTGATTCCTAAGGAGGTGCCTAGAGATATAGTGGCTGCTAGGTTTTGTAATAGTAGATGCATCGAGGTGGCAGTTAGGAGCTAGTCGTCTAGATACGGAAACACCTGGAATCCTAGACTCCTCAGGTGAGCAGTCACCACCGCCAAACATTTGGTGAACACCCTGGGTGCTGTGGTGAGACCAAAGGGCAGTGCGCAGAACTGAAAATGACTGTCTCCCAGGCTGAAGCGCAGATGTCTCCTGGACGCCTGATCTACCAGAATGTGATAATAGGCGTCCTTGAGATCTATGGAGCACATCCAAACACCTTTCTCCAGTAGTGGGAGAATGGATTGTAAGGTGACCATCCGGAACTTGGACTTTTTGACTGATCGATTCAGGTTGCTGAGATCCAAAATGGGCCTCAAGTCCCCGGTCTTTTTTGGCACCAAAAAGAATTTTGAGTAAGTCCCTAATCCGGTCTGGTCTACGGGGACCGGTTGGATGACTCCTTTTTGAAGCAGCTTTGAAATTTCGATGGCTGCAATATCCCGTTGACTGGGTGGCGGGTCCGGGATTTTCCTGGATGGCGGGGGGTGTGTGAAAAGGGGATGACGTAACCTCCGGCGATGATTCGGAGCACCCATCGGTCCCGAGTGATACTCTCCCAGGCCTTTAGGTGCCTCGAAAAACGACCCCCGACTGGCTCCGGAGCTGCGCAGTCGGGCAATCCTTCAGGGATGCTGAAAGGTTGAAGAGCCACGAAAGGACTCGCGGTCTCCAGTGTTGCGGGGGCCTCTGCTGCCTCTGGGACGGCGTCTTCCTGAAAGATTTCCCCCTCCTCTGCCTCTAGAAGGGGGATCGTCCTGCTGTGAGGGGTAATTCTTCTGAGATTTACGGAACCACATTTTCCCTCCTCTTTTAGCCTTGGGATAAGGCTGAAAGGGAGAGGAAAACCATGCCCCTACAGCAGTCAAAGTCTTACCCTCTTGTTCACAGCAGGTCAAGGTGTCCTTTACCTTGGGTCCAAACAAAGAGGACCCATCAAAGAGAGCGTCAGCAAAGGAAGACTTGAAGGCCTCCGCAAAATGACACAGGCGGAGCCAGGCTTGTCTCCGTAGAGCAACACCCGTACCAGCCGCTCTACTCGCCCCCTCGGCTACATACGAAATGAGCCTCATGGACGAGTTCGATATCGACAATAGAGTAGCCAACTGAGAGCTAACCGTCTGGGCCAACTGCTCAGGTAGGTTACCAGAGAGGGTATCTGAGAGTTCCTTGATCAGGTCCCTCTGAAGTCTAGTGAAGTGCGTCAGGTAATTCAGAGACCTTAAGGTAAAGGCTGGTGAAGTAAGGGTGCGCTTCCCGTACCGGTCCATGCTCCTAGACTCCTTATTAGGAGGATGGATGGACATTGAAGCCTCTGCCACATCTTGCTGGGTAGCAGATGCCACCACCATTGCATCTACAGCCACACCCTTGGTGAGAAATTCCTTTTCCGGGGGCGCTGACAAAAATTTGTTAGGGCGAGCAGGCACCGGTTCCACAGAATCTGGATGTTCCCACGCCCTTTGAGAGATCAAATCCAGGAGCTCATCGAAGGGCGGAGACACCCAGGAGGCGGAGGGCTGAGCCCCGAAGGCCTTGAGGAACACCGACTCGTCAGAGGAAGGGGGTTTGGTTTGCCAGCCGCCTCGTTGTTTGAGGACTTCCAGGATGTCCGCAAAGGAGACATCATCTGAGGACGACTTGGGGGACCCTTCCGCATCATCAAGATCGGTGTCTGAGGTGAGAGACTCGTCAGGGGAGTCGACGTGCTTCCTCTTGCACTGTTTTTTTCTTGGGGGTTCCTCCGAAGACTCTTCAGAGGGACCTCCAGGAAGAGGGGGACCCCCATTGGGGGTGACCTCAGGCCCCAGGGCTCCGCTGTCTTGAGACAGGGGGACTACAAAGGAACCAGTCTTCATGCCTAGGGAAGGTGCCGGGGAGACGGTGGAGGTAGCCAAAGAAGATTTGGCCAAAGCACTCCTCATGGCTCTAAAGGCCAGACCCCCAGAATCCTGGGAAGGTCTGACCCCCAATGCCATAACAGCAGACGGCACTCCCGCAGCCGACGCACCGAGAGAGAGGCTCGGAACCGAAAACATCAGTCCCGAAGCGTCACCCCCGGGGCCGACCGAAGAGGTCCGTGTACCGAACTCCGACCTGAAGGCCGGGGTAGGAGTAAGGGTCGGAGCCGACCCGGAAATCTCCATAGGCTCCACCAGCACCGACTCCAACGGTGCCGAGGCTGTTGGAGGAGGAACCAAGGCTAAAGTGTGGACCATCGGCTCCGATGCCGACTGGGCTGGAGCCGAAACTAACTTTTGGAAGACTGGAGACTGAAACAGCCTTTGGAGCACCCTGTCAATGTCCGAATCCAACATCTTGGAAGACCGGGAGGAGATCGAACGGGTCCGAGTAAACTTCTCCACCGGCTCTGAAGGACTGGGGGACCGGCCTCCGAATTGTCTCGATCAAACTCGGTGCCGAAGGAGACTCCATTGTAACTTCCCTCGGTGCCGAAGAGGTCTTCGGCGCCGAAGGGGAAGAGCCTGAGCGGGCAACTCTCATCGGCTCCGAAATCAGTGGAGCCGATGAAGGTGACTCGCCTCTCGAAGCTCCAGCCATCGGCTCCAAAGCCAGAGGAGTCGAGGCTGGAGGCATCGAGGCAGACCGTTCCGCCCTCGGCTCCGAAGTCTGTGGAGCCGATGGAGAAGCCTGCCGAGATTTCTTTGTGGTCGGTTCCGACGGACTGGTCGGAGCTGACAATTTCTTTTTCTTTGAGGGAGAAGAAGAGGAAGATAAGGCCTCTTCAAAAGTAGGTTTGATAAGCCCTTTTAGAATCAATTTGTTTTTCCTCTCTTGGAGGACTTGAGAGGAAAAAGCGTGACACACGCTACAAGACTCCTGAAGGTGTTTGGGGCCTAAACAGTACACGCATAGGGAGTGATCGTCCGTTATAGACATCTTGTAATTACATCGGGTACATTTTTTAAACCCTGAGGGTCTGTGCTCTTTAGACATAATTGCCAATAGTTAGTAGTCACAGGAAAAAAATAGATATAACAATGTATCTAACCCAGTACAATGGGTTTCAAACAATTTCTCTTCACAGTTAAACAAGAGAAAGCCAACAAATAAATCACACAACAGGAGGGCCAAGAACCCACTAACTAAAAATGGATACTTGACCACCTCACAAAACTCACACAAGAAGGCTCACTCACGTGCGAGGGGAAGGCCCCTCTAACTTAAACGGAAACCTTACCCTGAAAGACAAATTTACCACAAAAAAATAATCAGTAAAAGTCAATCATACACAACGATAGCTGTTAAAACAGCTTTTGGGTTAAATTTAAGAAAATTCCTGACAGAAAATTCTTAGAAAAAAAGCACTTAGCTCAGCCAAGTTCGAGACCACGGCTTAGCTTGTAAAGAGGCAAATGAGATCTGGGGAATTGGTGGTGGTGCATCCTGGGATATAGAACAGCTCAGCCAATAAGAGACTTTGCTCTAGAGTATAGCGTGCCGAGTCGGAGCCGAGGATTGGCTCCAAACCCATCAGTACAGAATGTAGGCGAGATAGGATCACATAACATCTCACTGTTATTTTTCAATACCAGCTTAACTAAAAATGTGCAAAAGTGATTGCAATACCTGACTTGGACTTTATGAACTTTACAAACATCTTCTTCTTTCGGCTTTTACCCGGTTAGGGATCACCACAGTGGATCACCTGTCCGCTCATGACTGGCAGTGAAGTTTTACGGTGTCGAGTTGCCAGCCCAGCACCCAACCTTCCATGGAAGGCACACACACACACACACACACACACACATACACTCACACCTAGGGCCAATTTAGAGTATCCAATCCACCTAGGCATGTCTTTGGGATGTGGGAGGAAACCGGAGCACCCGGAGGAAACCCAAGCAACCACAGGGAGGATATGCCGACTCCGCACAGAAGGCACCCCAACCAAGGATCGAACTGGAGAACCTCTTGCTGTGAGGCGGAAAATGAACTTTACAAACTAAACAGCACTATATACACAAGCCCAGTAATATATATTTATTTTTTACAACAGCATCTTCAACAGGTCTCTGAAACTACTAATTACAACTAATAAAATGCCTAATTTTAGAATATACCATGTCTGGATTTGAGTTATAGTGGGATTCACTCAGCCTGCAGAAGTTTGGTCATGAGAGCAAAACTCCAGTGATCACACCTCAAAGCTATTTATGAGTAAATGCCAGCATAACCCACACCCATACATGGTATTATGCTGTTAAACCATGGCCTCTCTTTATTTTTTGTTATGTTTTTCATTTTTTTTGTTTGCTTTATCTTCATATTCTGTGGCATACACCCCCTTCCACATACACACACACACACACACACACACACACGCACACACACACACATACGTGCACACGTGTGTATTGATGATAATGACAATCTTCTTTGGCTGTTTAATAATGGACACCCCACAATACACACACATGCACACACCACTCACACACATACACACAATCATCTTCATCATCATCATCGCCCCTTTTCCCCATTTTTCTTAATTTGGTTGGGGTGCCACAGAAACTGTCACCACATATCTCGATTCATTGCTAATCACCTACCTTCTTAGACAGTTAAGCACGAGTGCCAAAGGTCTCCCACATAATCCATTCATCTTTTACAACAGGTATTCCACTCAGAACTGGCAATGTAAAAACTTCAAATGAATGGATGAAGGAACAGGCAGCAAGAAAAGTTCAAAATATAAAGTATATTTATTTAATCATTTAAAAATAAAAAAAAAACATAACCAGGATTACGTGCTTTCGTCTCTCTCCAGAGACTTCATCAGAATCAGAGCCTGCTTTGAAACTGTGTAACCACTCACATTTTTTTTTTTTTGCCAGTAATAGAGTTCTTCATTTTATTTTACCGATATGCCCATTTAATTCACTTGACTAGCATCCTAACAATCTGGAAATATGTACATAATGGCAAGATTATTGTTGTGTCCAGTTATTCCTCACACTTAAGTCTTCATTGCTTAAAATGTAGACTTCAAATTAAAATCTGCTCCTGTCAAGGAGCAGAAATGATAACTAAGGACTGGTTTGGGAGTGTCTAAACATTTAAGCAGAAAAGTAGAAGATATAATTGTCATTTAGATGCATCAAAAGTATACTGAGTGGTGGTCTCATTTGTCTCTTTAGTGGGTGCTATATGCTTCCTCTTACTTTTTTTGTGAATTACATGTTTAATTAGTATTCACTGTTAAGAAAGAAGTCTGTTGGATAGATGGGATGGGGAGGACATCTTACAAGGAAATAGCTGGAGGAAAAAGCATATAAAAAAACTTTTCTCAGAGTTAAGGACAGGGAGTATACATGGTACCATGCACACCATGGCCCAATTAAATTAACCATTTCAGAAAGCAAATGGCTGCCATGTCTTTTCTCTTCTTCATTAAGTGGCAATACCATACTTTTTCTGCTTTTTCTGGTTAGGGGTCACCACAGCAGATCACCGTCCGCTTATCATTGGCAGTAGATTTTACGGTGTCGAGTTGCCAGCCTGGCGTCCAACCTTCAGAAAAGAAATACACACACTCATGCACCTACCTGCATGTCTTTCTAAAGTTTAGTCATTCACAGGGAGGACATGCAGACTCCACACAAAAGGTGCTCCAGCTGAGAAACGAACCGGAAAGCCTCTTGCTGTGAGATGACAATGCTAACCACTGCACCACCACGGCCGACCCCAAGTGGCAACAATTTTCTTTAAATGTGGCTGCCACTTTTTTTACTGTGATTTATTAAAGAATTTACTCATAGTTAAAAGCAGATTCAGCCAATTGGATCTTTTGGATTTCAGCTGCTATCTTAACCTACATTTAAGTAACATGCTGGTTCTAATCTAGAATGCATTCACCCAATCCTGTAATGCTGTTATTAGGGGTTTATACACAGAGATGAGTCCATTAGCAAAGGAGCTTCTATTGGCATATAACTGTTGCTTTCTTACACTCATGCCCTGCAGATCCAAGGAATAACAAGCAATTCTCAATGATTATTCACAGTGGTGGTGTGCAAACAGAGGCTATACCAAGACTTGCATTGTAACAAGACAATGATTAGTTCTTGCAAGACCTGTTGTCACTAGGTTGTCAGCTAGACCTCTGACAACTAGTATCTCTAAAATCAATAAACTTTAACATTAAATTGTCAGTTTGATGCATTAAATATGCTGATTTAAATTGTAAGCCTTGTTATTTTTTATCATGTTGATTTTACTGTCTTGAAACTGTTTTGAAAAAACAAAGCAGTTGCTTTATCAGGAACTTAAGCACTCCAGAATCATTCATCTAATTTTTTCACATTATCTTTAGAATACATTTTTCTCCTTATTTAATGAATCTGATGCTGTAAAACACTTATATGAACCACAGAATTAAACATTAAATTTGCTTAAAATTCAACATG